>NW_019384543.1:157308-200305 GCF_000671375.1 Centruroides sculpturatus | reverse complement strand
TATATTCGCGTAAATGCAATGCGTCATCGTGAATTTCGGCAGATGCTCTCTTTAGATGAGGAAACGTATAGTGTTGACCTACCATACTACTGCAAGGTTCGCTGGCTATCAACAGGTCAGGTTTTGATAAAAGTTTTGTCTTTACGACGACAAATTTTAAACTTTTATCAAGAACAAGGAAAACAATGTGATCTATCAGATGAAGTATTTCTCAGAAACCTTGCATTTTTGTCTGATATGATGACAAAACAAAACAATTTAAATATTTGCCTGCAAGGTGAAACGAGGTATATTTATGAAATGTGGCAAAAGATCCAAGCGTTTAGAAAAAAATTATCATTTTTCAAAACATTGCTTTGTCGATCGGAAATATCTGCACAACACTTCCCGGAGCTAGCTAAAATGTTAAATGAGCAGAACTGTGAAAATAAAATATTCGATGAATATGTAGGTGTCTTGGATTGTTTAATAGAAGAGTATACTAATAGATTTTCTGATTTTGACGAGCACACTCCTGCTATGAAACTGGCATTTGAACCACATTTAATAGATATATCCGAGGCTCCTGCAGAACTACAAATGGAGTTAATTGATTTAGGGGAAGATAGTATCATCAAATCCCTTTTTAACGCTAAAAAGGATCCCATAGAAATCTGGAAAAATGCTGTTGAATATCCATGCCTTCGAGAACATGCTCGCCGTTTACTTTCCTGCTTCGGAAGTACCTACTGTTGCGAGACAACATTTTCTCTCATGTCAAAAATAAAAACAAATTTAAGAACGCAAATTACAGATGCACATTTAGAGGATCAATTAAAGCTGTGTGTTACGAAGCTTGATCCAAATATACAATTACTGTCAAACAAAAAACAAAGCCAAATAAGTCACTAACTTAGTGAATAAAAAAATATTTTTTATTGTATTTTTTTATAATATTTTTATATTATTTTATATGTATATTATATTTAAAATTTTGTAGTATTATATTTTATTTTTTCTATATAATGCAATAAATTGTTAAATCTATAGAAAAACTATAATAATTTCACAAAAGTCACTTTCTTAGGTCAATCAGCTTATGCGGCCTCTCTTATTGCTGCCTAATTTAAATGTGGCCTCTAATGGTAAAAAGGTTCCCCACCTCTGGAATAGACTATTGACTAATATAATGTTATTTGTTTAATTATTGTACGATATAATGAAAAAAATATTTAATTATTCTTAATATAATGTTTTACTATAACGCCCAGAAAACTGTTTTTCGCCCTAAAATATAAATTGTTACAAATCGCCTCCTCAACATGGAAAAATGCCCACATGGGGACGATATCGCCCCCGTTGAGAAACGCTGGTGTAGATGGAGATAGTATGTGTGCCTGAGGTTCACAGAATTTATCTCTTTTTGACTAACTTTCGGAGGCCCCAAACGTGTTTCTTGGCCTCTATGATGATCTGCCACTGCCAAACCGGAGGAAAAATACTGTATGGGTTGTTCAATGTAGAAAGCTTAGCTTTATTTCGTTTTGACGTGAATACGTCTTTAAATTTGCTTCCGTAGTGGGAGGCAATTCAGAAAACTGATAACAAAATCGGGGGATACAGTTTGGCATTGCAGCTACATATCTATCATCTACATCCAAAATTTAATTACACTACGATAGTTAAAGGATCAAAGGCCNACTGCATTGAATAGACTATTGACTAATATAATGTTATTTGTTTAATTATTGTACGATATAATGAAAAAAATATTTAATTATTCTTAATATAATGTTTTACTATAACGCCCAGAAAATTGTTTTTCGCCCTAAAATATAAATTGTTACAAATCGCCCCCTCAACATGGAAAAACGCCCACATGGGGACGATATCGCCCCCGTTGAGAAACACTGGTGTAGACGGAGATAGTATGTGTGCCTGAGGTTCACAGAATTTATCTCTTTTTGACTAACTTTCGGAGGCCCCAAACGTGTTTCTTGGCCTCTACGATGATCTGCCACTGCCAAACCGGAGGAAAAATACTGTATGGGTTGTTCAATGTAGAAAGCTTAGCTGTATTTCGTTTTGACGTGAATACGTCTTTAAATTTGCTTCCGTAGTGGGTAGCAATTCAGAAAACTGATAAGAAAATCGGGGGATACAGTTTGGCATTGCAGCTACATATCTATCATCTACATCCAAAATTTAATTACACTACGATAGTTAAAGAATCAAAGAATTCATTACGTTGCGTGGGGATTGTGACGCGTCGCGCGCGGCGGAGGGGGGAGCGCCGCCATTTTGAGGTCGTTTGGCCGCGTCACATACTTTCCGTTTAGTATACATTTTGACTGGGAGAAGCTATGACGCTCGTTTGAGTTTCAATTTGAACGAAAAGAACCGAGTCGAATTAATTAAGTCGGAAAAAAGAAAGTGTGCATGATAATCGAGAAAATGCGAGTATTGTATTAATCTTTAAAATATTGGTGTTAAATCTGTCTTATAATATCATGACGACTCCTATAAATCGGGTTATCCGATAAGAATAAAATACAATACCAATATAGCCCTATCGTTGAAAAAATTCGCTTATTTTTGCTCGCCTCGAGTTTTGCTTAGTAGAAATGGCTAAAAAGTGCGCAAAATACGTACGGAAATACGGTATTACAGCACCATCTGTATTGGACGACCACCTGTCTAAAAGACCACTTTTTGAAGGAACCGTGGGTGGTCGCCATAAACAGGTTTTACTGTATACAGATTAAAGTTAAAAATGAAGAAAACTTAATACAATGTCGGCCTATACTCGTCGAAAAGCCAAATCAAAATATACAAATCCTATACGGGTTGGAAAGGGCTTCTCGAGAACAATCCAGTGATACAGTAGAACCTCGAAAACTCGGCTCTCGATAACCCGGCACTCCGGATAACTCGGCCACACCCTGGCAGGGCAAAAAAAATTCTTAGTTAATTAATTTTCATTATAGACAGCTTTATAAAATTATAAAAGCTCTCATAAAGTATTTTTCTGAGGTCTGTCTTATCAGGTAAATTACTGTACATAGTGTATTCATTAATTTTCATTTTCATGTAGTAAAGGCTCTATGCCTTCATAAAGGACGTACTTTTCCTTTGTTTAAGGGTATTTGGGCAGTTTATTTTCTGTTATATTCTGTACAAGTAAATACTGTACAAGTACAGTACAGTATTTTCGGAGGAAACACTCGTACTTATTTTTTTTAACCCCATTCCCGATAACCCGGCATTTTCACAAACTCGGCCACCCTTCGGTCCACATTAGGCCGAGTTTTCGAGGTTCTACTGTAACCATAAAACATATGATAGAGTGAAGCGGTGCCGGGAACCAGGGCCGGATTAACCCACTTTGGACCCTTGAACATTTTCTTCTTACCGGGTCCCCTCCTTAGTGGCGCAGGAAAATTTGCCGTCCCCTTATTTAGGTATCTCAATTTAAAGGACTAAAATTTCGTCACAGAATAAGTAATGAAAAATTCCGTGTAATGTTGCCATCTTTTTAAAATCGCTGACCCGAACGGCAGGTGATGTTTGTTCGAACAGAAGTTCCTGACGCATGCGTATGTCATTTTGCAATGCATAGTGCATGCCGGTTCTAAATCAGTTACAGTTAGCGACCAGGGAGACTTGGGTACGAGTAACGTAAGTAACCTAGATGACCTAGCTCTATTGGATATTGGAGGTGTATAATATACGAATAAATCGTACAAGCAAAAAAAAAAAAAAGTCGATAGGTTGTGCACGATATCCCCAGGTAAAATTAACAGTTCATCCGGACTGTGAGTCGATTCCCGGACTAGACTGTCCGGATGGTAACACTATTCCGTGCTCATTTCAATCGGTCCGAATCGTAGGTGCGACGAAAATATGAAATAAAATGGTATAAATTTTTACAAGATATTATTATTATTATTTATTGTGAAATTTTGCCACCCCTGCTGCCCCCACTACGCTACGCCACTGCCCCTCACTCTCCCACAATAAATAGAACACAAAAAAATATAAAACAATAAATAAAACACAACTAAATAATGTGAAAAACTAAAACAAATCTTAAATTTTTATTAATAAAAAATATTTGATATACAACAATAAATTTTAGTTTTTCTAGAAAAGTTTGAACGGTTTGTTTATAAATTTAAAAAAATTGAAATTTATTTTATTAAATATCTAACAAAAGTTGTTATACAATAACAATATTACCTTAAAAATTAATTGTTTAATTTAATCTTTTTTGTTAATATTTAAATAATATAATAATTCACATTAACCATATAAAAAGCAATATATTTTTATTTGTTTATTATATACAGTTGTCCAACAGAAAAGTAAACGAGTTTATTTACAAATCTTTTCAAAATAGACATCCCTAGACATTTGTCTTATTTGTCTATGCGATAATCCGGCCCTGCCGGTAACGTAAAACAAAGCATGGAGATCCGAANCAGGTAAATTACTGTACACAGTGTATTCATTAATTTTCATTTTCATGTAGTAAAGGCTCTATGCCTTCATAAAGGACGTACTTTTCCTTTGTTTAAGGGTATTTGGGCAGTTTATTTTCTGTTATATTCTGTACAAGTAAATACTGTACAAGTACAGTACAGTATTTTCGGAGGAAACACTCGTACTTATTTTTTTTAACCCCATTCCCGATAACCCGGCATTTTCACAAACTCGGCCACCCTTCGGTCCACATTAGGCCGAGTTTTCGAGGTTCTACTGTAACCATAAAACATATGATAGAGTGAAGCGGTGCCGGGAACCAGGGCCGGATTAACCCACTTTGGACCCTTGAACATTTTCTTCTTACCGGGTCCCCTCCTTAGTGGCGCAGGAAAATTTGCCGTCCCCTTATTTAGGTATCTCAATTTAAAGGACTAAAAATCAGTTTCGTCACAGAATAAGTAATGAAAAATTCCGTGTAATGTTGCCATCTTTTTAAAATCGCTGACCCGAACGGCAGGTGATGTTTGTTCGAACAGAAGTTCCTGACGCATGCGTATGTCATTTTGCAATGCATAGTGCATGCCGGTTCTAAATCAGTTACAGTTAGCGACCAGGGAGACTTGGGTACGAGTAACGTAAGTAACCTAGATGACCTAGCTCTATTGGATATTGGAGGTGTATAATATACGAATAAATCGTACAAGCAAAAAAAAAAAAAAGTCGATAGGTTGTGCACGATATCCCCAGGTAAAATTAACAGTTCATCCGGACTGTGAGTCGATTCCCGGACTAGACTGTCCGGATGGTAACACTATTCCGTGCTCATTTCAATCGGTCCGAATCGTAGGTGCGACGAAAATATGAAATAAAATGGTATAAATTTTTACAAGATATTATTATTATTATTTATTGTGAAATTTTGCCACCCCTGCTGCCCCCACTACGCTACGCCACTGCCCCTCCCTCTCCCACAATAAATAGAACACAAAAAAATATAAAACAATAAATAAAACACAACTAAATAATGTGAAAAACTAAAACAAATCTTAAATTTTTATTAATAAAAAATATTTGATATACAACAATAAATTTTAGTTTTTCTAGAAAAGTTTGAACGGTTTGTTTATAAATTTAAAAAAATTGAAATTTATTTTATTAAATATCTAACAAAAGTTGTTATACAATAACAATATTACCTTAAAAATTAATTGTTTAATTTAATCTTTTTTGTTAATATTTAAATAATATAATAATTCACATTAACCATATAAAAAGCAATATATTTTTATTTGTTTATTATATACAGTTGTCCAACAGAAAAGTAAACGAGTTTATTTACAAATCTTTTCAAAATAGACATCCCTAGACATTTGTCTTATTTGTCTATGCGATAATCCGGCCCTGCCGGTAACGTAAAACAAAGCATGGAGATCCGAAGGACTTCTTACAGTTAAGACATATAATACGCTCAAAGAAAATATTACCCGTTAACGTACACGTATTCACGTAAAACACATGGCCATGTCCCGGATGCAGCCACACCCGACTTTTTTTTTTACATTTTTCCACCCTGTGGGCCCCTTCTCTCACGAACTGGCCGCCCCATTTTGGGTCTGGCCGAACCCATAATGGGCTTACTAAAAGAGTGCCCACAGGGCATGAGTTTTAAAAAAATCATAATGAAATATTTTCATTAGCTACTACTGTTGCTATGATGACACGTAAAAGAACTTCTCTGTATACAAAAATGACGGTACCAAAACGACAAAGTTTCTTCAAGCATAGTCTTCTACTTACCATTGTTTCAATTAGACATACCAAAAAACTTTTTAAATTGTAAAATAATCTTATATTTACTTTCAACGTATAGAATGAAATAGTATTTCATGCTGTCTTATTAAATTTTTATGATTATTTCATAAAGTCGCTAAATATAGCATGGAGGCGGCCATATTGCTTCTTCGTTCACCATATCAGAGTCGACCATATCCACAACCCGATGAGTACGATGCGTATCGGTTGCTGCATCGGTGAACTCATCGTAAAATATCGGAACAAGATTTTGTTTATCGCGGTTCACCGATGCGCTGTTTGATGTATACTGAAATGTACCCATGGTTTCGTTTCAATGTCCATTATGTGATTTTATGAATGAAAATTTATTAGAATTTATTTATTAATTTATGAAAACGCACGTTAACAATGCACACGGTGTCATCTTGAATTTTTTTCGAATGATAGCCGGCATTTCTTTCGTGGCTACTTTGAATCTTCTGTCGGCAAGACAATTCGGCATTTTATAGTTAAATTTTACAATTCGGACGCTTCTTTTAATATATTTCTCTAAAAACGCATATTTTAAAATCATACCGATAGCTCTCTCTACGATACTGTGGATAGCATGGGTGCCGCCATCTTTTTCTTTCTTTCACCGTCGTTTTCAAATTGATTCCTCACGGTGGAATTAAAACTGTTTATAGAATGTCGTCCGAAAAAATCTTATTCGTTATTATTCATCATTAAAAATAATTATTGTCAAGATTCTAGGACCGTATGACAGGGTCGAAAACCCCCAAATTGTAGACCCCTGTGCGATTAAATAATATCGTATTTTTACGTATCATCTACTATATCACACATATAAATAACTAAAAGCAACTAATTCCTATCCATTTTATTCTAAAGAAATAAAAAACGTTACCTTTTTCCAGACATCAAACAGCCACGTGCAACCGAGAAAATTCAAAGAGACGACACGTGAATATCCTCGGCGAGAAAATTCTAAAATACTGTATAGACCAGGGGTGTCCAACCCGCGGCCCGCGGGCCGCATGCGGCCCAAAACAAGTTCCAATGCGGCCCAATAAACGTGTAAACAAAACCGACAAATGTTTTAATTTTTTTATTATTTATTTATTTCAACGGCATAAACTCAAAAAAAAAATTTCACAAAGCTGTAAACTTTTATACATATTTTATTTTTGAGTGAAAAGGAAATATTTTCAAATACTTGGAGATGTGTGAATGACGAAGGAATACTAAATAAAGCTGAAGTTGTGACTCAAAGGATTATAGACCCAAATTTGAGAAAAGGAGAGAAAGGCCAAAAGATAAAAAGTAGTGAGGAAAGTTGGAAAATTAAGGGTCAATATTTGCATAACAGAAGGTCTATTTAACCTTTCTCACTACTTTTTATCTTTTGGCCTTTCTCTCCTTTTCTCAACTTTGGGTCTATAATCCTTTGAGTTCCAACTCCAGCATTATTTAGTATTCTTTCCAGCATTGAAAGATCATTGAAAGATTTGGCTACCCTTTTTTCAGTTTGGCGTAAAAATTATCATTTCGCGCATTGGCTACTTTCAGGGCTACATATTATTTATAAATATATTAGTCGAATAAAAATGCAATTTAAAATGGTGTTTTGTCGTTTTCTATTAATTAGAGACCCAAATAAAACAAATATTTGTGTTTTTCAAATTATTTTTTGTTTGTTTCCTTTATAATAAATGAATTTATTTATTTCTAAGTAAAAATTGAAAGGGCCTGTAGAAGTAATTTTTTAAAATATCCTTGTTCGTGATAAAGTTTTAATACTTATTACTATAATCTAGACATGTTAATCCTTAAACATACTTGTATATTTAAGGATTGGGTCACAAATATATTATATATACTTGTGGCCCAAAACTCCATGACTTCTTCCAATGTGGCCCAGAAGAACAAAAAGGTTGGACACCCCTGGTATAGACGATAGACCCCGAATGCAAGTTACTCGCGCGCCGCCCTGGCGGCAAATATTTATATAACACGTAGGAGAAAAATCCAAAGGCTTTTTCTCTATATGAACCCTTACCAAAGAAAGAAAAAAGAAAGGGTTTCTTGGTACAGAAAATCAAGTAAACGTTTTAAATTTCAACTTACCAAATTTTAAATGTTTTAATAAAATATACAATTAAAAAAATAGATAAGGTGACCAACTTCTTTACAATGAAAAGGAGGACACTAATAAATTGAAGGAAACAATATCGTACATTAAAAACATTTTATTCATTGCAACAATAATACACTACAGTGGCGTGCCGTGACATTTGATGATAGGGAAGCTGTGTTTCTGTAAGAAGCCGACATCCAGGGGCAATCAGTCAATTGCGCGTCAGTGATGGTCTAGGGTCCATTCGTATCGTTTATTCGATAAGCCAGTAAAAACCGTAGACTTCTCTAAATGCATTTTTAATATCACAATTACATTCCGAATCGCTAGCCACGATATAAGGGCTACAATTAAAAATAAAATAATAAAAACTTACTCGGTGAAATAAAATGTGTGGTGAATGTACCGGTACATACCTGGTACAAAATATTCTTCAATTGTATGAATATGCTTTTAAAGAAAATTATAATTACATATGGCTTTGTAAAGAAACGTACATAAAAATATAAAATATTCTTTACTTTTTAAATCTTAAAACAATGCACTTAGTCAAATAGCTCCCTACGAGTGGCTAGTGAATGGAATCAGAGACGGTTGCAGAGCGTGCATACATGCGGACTGCTAAATCCCCAGGTGCCGATACCGGTCAATGTCAAATACCTCTTTTGTCGCATCACTAGTATATCTCAAAGGACGCGAAATGGCTGTTGTAGATTTTAAACGTTTTTCACCATAGCTGTAAAAATCTAAATATTTTAAACTTAATAGTCATTTGTTTTCTAACTAATTCGTTTTAGGACCAGGTGTCCACGGAAATTTACAAAATTTACAACTTTTCGGTCATTCTCAATGAAGTGGAAAAATTTCTGTTTATATTACGTCTAATATTATGAAGAAATCGGTCCCCACTGTACTCGGCTATGTAGATTGGTTCGGTTAAGCTTTTGTTTAAGTAAAATTCCGGCTCTTTCAGCGGGGTTTTATTTATGTTCCAAATTCCCTAATCGCTTAATTATTTAACCACTTCTTAAGTAGAAATAAGTCGAAACCGGTTACTTTGTACTCAAATATTTGTAGTCTCGGGAAAGAAGTGGAAAGACAAATTTTTATGACAACGGCTACATAAATCATAAATTTAAGTAAAATAAATTTTAGAGCTTTTTTTGTATCTCGTGCATCTTTCTCATTCATTAAATTTAGTTGTAAATGACGCTGTCGAAGTAACGGTTAATTTTTTAACATTATACAAGAATTGTACACGTTTTTTTCTACAACCCCATAGAGATGGTACAAACGAAATCGTAATATCACCGGTTTAGCATTGAAATCCGTAAGTAATATGGGAGAACATAATAAAAATATCAAATACTAGCAGACCCCGCCACGCGTTGTTGTGGCTCAAAATGTACTCTATTGTAAATGTATAACACTTCCCCCGTGGGAGAGGGAATTTTTAGAAAAATCCCTTCTTAATGTACATTCTCTTGACGTATCCTATTAAAACGCAGTCAAAAACTCAAAAATTCGCATCTAAAATAGTATAAATAGAAGCAGAGTTCTTCACGGTAAGCTTTAATCCTGTCCATCTTCACCCCAGTGGGGTGAATTTCGACATGTATATTATATAAAAACACGTGCGTATTCGAATGCAACGTTGTGTCAAAATTTCATAGGAATCGATAGGAACAAATGAACATTACATTTTTATTTATATATATAGACTAGCTGTTACCCGCGGCTTTGCCCGCGAGGATTTTGCAAGCAAACTCTATTTATATTCAGTATTTCAACAATCATAGAAATTGTTATATAATATCTACCGCCGAGAATGATGAGAATTGCCGAGAATCAAACGAACTCTGTTCAATTTGATCAATTTTCTGGAATGTTTACAATCGTTCTATAATCGAACCAATATGCAATAACAAATTCCAATTTAAAACGGTTCGAACATTTTTAAAATCGAAATAGATAAAAATATTTATAACAATATCTGAAATGTTATCAATTTAATACATCTAAGTACTCAATGAGAATTAAACGTAGTTGAAAACGAAAAATCGCACCTAAAATAGTACAGTAGAAGCCGTTCTTCCGGTTAAGCATTAATTCTCTATCTCTGCCCCCGCAGGGGAATTTCGAAAAATCCCTTCTTAGTGTGCGTTTTCATGACGTACCCTAAGGCTGAGACTCCACTACTGTAAAAACGGCGTAAAAACCCCTCGCCGTAAAAGCTTTTAATCACGTGACCCTGATATTTTACGCTTAAGCAGGTCGTAAAACCAGAGTAAAAGCGAGTTGAACAGTGTTCAACTTTTGACGCGAATACGGCCGTAAAACGGTACCATCCACCAATCAGAAGTCAGTTAAATCTAGGTCATTGTAACGCGGTGCGAAAATGGCGAAAAACCAGCTTTTGTGTACAGTACGTTTTCTTGTGGCTACTCTAGAATAGATCTGGAAAGATTTATCGAAAACATCCGAAAATATTCATGTATCCACGACAAGAAGTATCCCGATTATAATAATGGATGCCTAAATCACGCGATACGGACGGCCAAAGGAAAATCCTTCAATTTAGAGGAGTATATAATGAAAAAAGCTAAGCTTAATAAGTGCTGTATATTATCTTAATTAATAATACGAAAATAAAAGTTAATATATGAAAGTAAATATATTATTTTTATTACATTTGTAATTATAGTACAGAAAAAAAAAACTTGTAGAATATAATCATTGTCTTTATAACTTCAATAGTACTGCCGCGGTAAAAACTTCGCTAGCCGGACTTCCACTGCAATCCAGACGCAAACGTAAATAGGTCACGTGATTAAAAGTTTTTACGGCGAAGGTTTTTACGCTAGTGGAGTCTTGGCCTAAAACAAAGAATCAGTTCAAATACTCTTTCGGATGACGAATTTTGACCGTAGGCGTCGAATAACGACGCTGACAATAGGAATGGAGAGGAGGGCAGTTTGTAAAAATCCAAACAATAAACACTCTTTACTGCTAGAAACACCAATCTGGTTAATTTGTCAAGCATCACTTATCGTCACACATAACCTCTTTATAATTTTGTAATTCTACACAATAAAGTTAATTATACGCGAGATTTGTCAAATTTTATGTTTAAATCGTTTTCTCTTTTCTCAAAAAAATACTGTTTTAAATTTATGGTGTAGTAACTGAATAGAAAAGGATAGGGATTTTAATAAAGAAAATGGTAAAAATAAATGTACTTTGTCTGTTATTTATGTATTGTTGACCTATTATTTTGTTTCCAGATGTCCAGTGTCCTCTTGATGATATTGCAGTTGATCATCGCCCATTTGCCGTCGTCCTATTGACCGTGTTCTAACTTAATGATACTTTTATCCTAGATAAAAGTAATATCGAAAATAATAAACAAATTTATAGTGGCGTACCGTGGGTGTCAGCTGCCCGGGGCGGAGGAAAATTTCGGCCCCCTTATTTAGATATTTCAATTTAAAAAACCAAAATTCAGTTTTGTCATAGAACAAGCAATGAAAAATTCGGTGGTAGTGCAGCGACCTGTTTAAAATAGTTCTATTGGATATTAGTAGTGTATATGAACGCGAATGAATCGTATAAGCAAAAAAAAAAGTCAATAGGTTTCGCAGGATTTCCTCGGATAAGAAAATTACTAGTTCACCCGGACGGCGAGCCGATTCCCGGACTGTCTGGACGATAGCATAGTTTAAGATGTTTCAAATTTTTACAAGATGTTATTATTATTTACTGTGAAATTTTGCCGTCCCCTAAAAAGTGCCGCCCGGGGCGGGCCGCCCCTGCCGCCCCCACTACGGTACGCCACTGCAAATTTAATAAGTACCTGTACAGTACTATACATATTGATCCTCATACCGGTAGTTAAAATATGCTAATTTCATACATATGTATATGGGGAGACTATCCGATTTTGCGAACAAGTGATTTAATTGTTGTTTTATTATTTTCTAGGTAAGGTTTAGCCTAGTCTGTTGGTTATCAATTTTTTTATTTTTATTTTTTGGATAGTACTCCCATGTAAATTTAAGTTTAGAATGTATTTAATTGTTTGATTATTATTTTATTGATGTTGCATATATTTGTGGGATATGTGTAATTTTATATGATTTTTGTACATTGGTTTTGCTTTTTATTCTTTTTTCCGCATCATTGTTTTGTACCAGTATGTGCCTCCATATGTGCCCAAAGTGGCACATATGTGCCCAAAGTGGCACATATGGAGAAATCATATGGCACACCAACGTATCATACAATATTTATCATCTTTTTCAATCATTCCTTTGGTTATTACTTAATCATCCTTTTTTCAATTAGCTTTTTTGTATTTATTCTAATTAAAGCGCATTTGTTTAATTTATTTAAATATCGTTATTCGTGCTACTTCGTTCAATGTTCATCAAGTCTTGGAAAAAAGAAATAGAACATGGTGGTTTTCCGTTGCCTTCCAACAACATAAGATACGCTGACGACATAGTCCTGCTGAGTGACAGTAAAGAGGGATTACAGAAAATTCTGAATCGACTGTTCAAAACTGGATTGGAGAAATTCCATATGAAAATAAATGAAAAGAAGACAAAAGTAATGAAGGTTTCAAAGAAGGAAGATATGGAGGAATTCCAGATCATTCTGGGAAATAAGGAACTTGAAAGGGTTAAAAAGTTTGAATACCTGGGAAGCTGGATAACAAGTGATAATAGATGTAAAATGGAAATTAAAAGCAGAATTAATAAAGCAAAAGCTGCCTTTTATCAGATCTATCATATATTAACAAACAGAGGCCTTAACATAAAACTGAAAATAAAAATCCTAAGGACAATGATCTGGAGTGTACTAACATACGGATGTGAGGCATGGACTCTTACGCATGAAATGATGGAAAGAATTAACTCATTTGAAATGTGGTGCTTGAGAAAGATGCAAAGAATAAGTTGGACGGAGAAAATAACAAATGAGGAAGTTTTGGACAGGCTGGGCTTGAGGAGAAGGTTGCTTATAAATATCCAACAAAGAAAGGTACGATATGCTGGACATTTGGCTAGAGGATCAGGAGGACAACTACGAAAGACGGTGATTGAGGGACTGGTGGAGGGGACAAGACCTAGACGAAGACCCCGAAAGACTTGGAGAGATAACATCAAAGACTGGACTGGAAAGGATTTAAGAGAAGCCTGGAATAGAGAAACATGGAGAGGAATAGTTCATCAAATGCAACCCTCTGTAGAGAGGATGCCACTGGATAGATAGATAGATTCGTGCTAATTTATGCGTGCCAAAGTCTAAAACTTTGGCACGCATAAACATCTTTAAAGCTATTCGCGTTTTTCATGAACTATAGAGGGCGCCGCATTTTTACAAAATAGCTACTTTATCTGGGTCTCTTGTAACTAGTAATGTAAAATTAATCATATATTACTGTCCGATATAATGATATATGCTGCCTGTAGCTGTTTATCGAGAAATTTTATAGAAGGAGAACAATTATTGTTAGCGGGACACGTCATTATCATGGGCGTAGCCAGGAAGGGTCATGGGTGGGCACGGCTCCCCCAGTTAACCTGGTGCCCTCTCCAGAAAGTTACAGCCGAAAAAGTGTTGAGCAGATTTGCAAAAAGAAATAAAAAGTTGAAGCTAATCTAATTGGGTGTAGTGTACCGCGGCCCGCAATTAATGTCTGAATATTGGACTGAACTTCAAATAATTGATTGAATGGATCCGCGATAACTCTCCACAACCTGACAATGTAAAGTTGCAGGAAAGTTGAGAAATTCCGATCCAAAAAAAAAGTCAACTGCTTTTTGTGCCTAATGTGAAAAGTGTATCTGTAATCTTTATGTACAGTTTAGTCTCTACGGAGTGACGCCACAATAGGTTCTCGAATCACCTGAAAATCTTGCTAGGGCCGCCTCTGGTTCGGGCAATGGAAAAAGTTTTCTTTTCAATTCGGCCCGGAGGAAAAAACTGTTGGTTACCTCTGGTCTATATCTAGATTAAGACGGTGAACTATATTAAAGAATGGTAAAAAAATAATTGATTGGTTAATTTTTGTTTAAGGCATTGCTAGAGTTTGATATTAATTAATGTTACGAGAACGTATGATTAAAGGAAGTTTCATGTTTTATGTGTGTTAAGTTATTGTCGATTCTTATGGAAATTTCATTTCGATGAACAACAATTTGAAATAATTCAATTTTGTGTCAGGTTGGCCTCTACTAGGCCCCCATAACAAAACTCTGGCTACGCCCATGGTCATTATGTGGTACCGAAACAAATGAGTGAGATCTGCTATACATATCTGTGCCCTTTGTGTTAAAAAACATCAGCTTTGACATTGTCCCATCAAGGCCGGATTTACAAGTAAAAAGCCTCGACTTTCAAAAGACCTCAAACGTTTGTACAAAAAAGAAAATTGAAGTCAGATTTTGTAATAAGCATTTTTTTTACAAATCAACAAAATATACTTCACTGTTTATTTTGTGTAGTATTTCATTAATTCTTTTCTTTTTATGATTGACTTCTAAAATTGTGAAGGGTTGGTAAGGATCTTACAGAGTTCAGCTTAGGGCTTCGAAATGCTTAAATCCGGCCCTCTGTCCTATACAAAATTACTGGCATTTAAAAATTTAACAAAATATGTTTTAAAATTGAAGCATAACTTGTTCGTGTAAAGCTGGACAATCTGGAAACTGCCAATTCTTAACAGTCTAATCCACTCTCAGAATTCAGAGCTCATAAATATATCCGATGAATTTCCGAATAATCATCTGTTTTTCCCGTTTATCGCGTGGGAATAGACGAAAACTTATATCAGGCAGGGGCGCCGCTAGCTGTTTGAACGCCCGTGTGCAATACCGATTATGCCGCCCCCTGTTTAACTACGATTACCTATGCTGAGCTTGCCAGAAAGGCTCTTTGCCGCCCCCTGGACGTGCCGCCCGCGTGCGGTGCACGCCTTGCACGCCCGCTTACAGCGGCCCTGATATCAAGCTCTCGTAAGGCTTTGAAATTGCAATTTGGAACCAACAGTAAGCGTTGCTTTTTCTATCGCTTTTCATCTTACTGCTGATAATACACAAGAATGAATCAAACGACCCAGATAGAATAGTTTTGTTTTTAAATACCAGAGGGCCAGCATCCGGTGAAAAATGCGAATAAGGGTGCGACTATGCAGACGCGTGCGAGCGAGAGAAAGTGGAGTGGAGATGATGAGTCACCTGTTCCCGTCGAACTCGTCAAGTAGAATTATCGTACTATATACAAATTAAACACAAAATGGTTCGATATCGACGCTTATTACTAGCAAAGAAAAAACTTTTACTATTAAGATTACTGCGTAAAAAAATAGAAATAAAACGAAGAAACGGTGTTTAGTGGAGTAGCGTAGTGGGGCGGCAGGGGCGGCCCGCCCCGGGCGGCACTTTTATGGGCGGCAAAATTTCACAATAAATAATAATATCTTGTAAAACTTTGAACCATTTCATTTCATATTTTTGTCGCACCTTCGATTCGGACTGACTGAAATGAGCACGGAATATTTTATTACTTATTCTGTGACGAAACTGAATTTTAGTCTTTTAAATTGAGAAGATACCCAAATAAGGGGACGGCGAAATTTTCCTCCGTCCCGGGCAGCTGACACCCACGCTACGCCACTGACGGTGTTCATCCTCTCTGGAAATAGCAAATTTCCCTTCCGTCCTTCCAAAACAAAATATTTACCTTGGCAGTGAAACATATTGAATTGAAAATAAAATTTGTTTAAAATGTTGTTTATTTAATTTATTTAATAAAGTTATTCTTGTATTAATTCTTCATCAATAAAATTATTAACAATATTTATCAAGATACTTCTTTGATGGCACTTGTTTTATTAATGTATCAAGATATATTGCAAAAGGGCCTATTGATGTTCGTTCAATTCCCTGCAAGAAATACACAAAGTTAAATTTTTCTTTTCTAAATTATAACTTTTTTGTCAAACACTGTGTAAAGTTATACAGTATGTAATAATTTTATATGAAACATTTCTCACCTGTTTACATTACTAATTTCTTTTAGTAACTTTTGCAAAAGGTTACTAAATTTTATTAGTAAATTTGCAGATTACCCAGGTACGTCTATCTTTAACTTTTAATTTTATTAATATTAATATCATTTTTAATTTTATTTTTTAAATGTATTTTTACATTTTTCATATAGTGTTTTAAGCTCTTTATTAAAGTCCTATTTTTAAACAAGGCGTCATTGACGAGAAAAATCCAAAAGTTGTTAATAAGTTCTAGTAATATTTTGACTCATATAATAATTATCAATTCTATATATCAGCAATAATTATTAATTAAAAACACTTAATTTCACATATATAATACAAGAAAATTCTTAAAACCTGTCAGATAGGTTCGAGAACTAGAAATTCGATCTCGCCAGCAAGATTTCTTGCTTCTCGCTTGTGCACGGTTTTCCTTTGCGAGAACTATATCGCTCGCTACTAAATTCACGTCTGCATAGTCTTAGAACTCCATAAGCTTCTTCAATGAGAAGAATTATACGCTCACAAAAGAAAATGTTGGCAAGTTTTTCGGGATATTTGAACCTTTAATGGAACTTATAAATCATTCACCAAAGAAGCTGTTCAATTGTGATGAGACTGATTTAACTGTTGTCCAACACAAGACAAGCAAAGTGATTTCGTTGAAACGAATCGCTAGATAGGATCTCTGTCATCTGCAGAAAGGAACTCCCTGATTATTGTAATGACTTGCATGAGTGAAGCAGGACACTTTATTTCACCACTTCTTGTATTTCTGAGATTGAATGTGGAAAAGGAACTGCTGGATGGTGCTCCTAATGTACCTATCGCAGCATGCCATAAATCTGGATGAATGAGTTACAAATGAATAGCTTCCTTCAGTAATTTGAACAGCAATTCCTCAGACATGCCAAATTAAGCAAAGATGATCCTGTGGTTCTGGTTTTCGATGGACAATATTCACATACTAGGAACCTTTAACCTCTAGAGAATGTGTACATGTTGTTTATCTACCCCTATAAATTGCAATCCCTTGAGAGGACTTTTATGTGTCTTTTGAAAACTTATTATAGCCAAGCCGTTGAAATCTGGAAGAAACAAAACGTGGGTGGAGTCGTGACTCATTATCATTACCAAGTGCAAAGCTCCTAGGAGAGACTTCAATAAAGTAACACTATTGCATTTATAGTTACTGTACTATTGCAGTAACTATAAATGGATTGTATATTTAACATATCATTCTTTAAGTAATTAGTTAAAGCTTTTTGTTTCATCTTAGCATATTCATAATCGACGGCCGGATGGCCGAGCGGTCAAGGTATAGCCTATCGCCTTGAGTGACCCGGGATCGAATCCAGACGGGTCGAATAATCCCCGAGAACTTTTTGGAATGTGGTCAATCCGGATATGTCAGAGCCCTGACCCTCGCTGCCCCATTGTGAGCCTGGCCGAACCCATAATGGGCTTGCTAAAAGAGGCCCTCTTAGTGCTTCAGGGCAGAAAGTTAAAAAAAAAAGTATTTTCCTAAAATCGCACAAACTGTACGATTACTAGGAACACAAATTTAGAGAAGCCAAAATCCCACTGGGCTTATTAATATTTATTAAAAGCCGAGTGTTTCTTTATTTTAAACCGATATTTATTATTTATTTTTAATGTATAATAAAAGTTTATGCTTAAACGTAATAAGTACGTTAATAAATAATTTATCTAAAATGTTCTTTCGAAATAACGTTAGGGTTCGGAAAGTTGTTTGGACGATAAGCGCATTGGTTACATGTAGGAAAACAGATCGTTCGTTACGTTTACGATAAAGGGGTTATTCTGTAAGCAAATTTAACAATAAAAGAAAAGTTTAAAAAATGACTGTTATTATTATACCCGAAGACTCAAAATTCCACGTGGAACTCAATAATGCCGGGACTAAGTTAGTTGTTGTTTATTTTTTCGCAACATGGTAAGTGAAGTTTTCATTCTCATCATGATGTTGCATTTTTGAGTCAGTTTAATGTACCTTGTATTAACTTCAATCAAAGAAATAAACATAAAAATTAACCAAAATTTTATTACTAAAGATATTTTTATACTTCTAAACACGATTTTCCTTGTTAATTTCAAGTATTTTTAAAATTTAAAACATAAAAGTTGTCTATTTCAGTTTATTGTATAAATTGCCAGAAGAAGCATAAAAATTAATTTATAAAAATCAATAATTAGTGAGATCGTTAATAATGTAATGTATATTTATACCATAAGTAATAAGTTTTTAATTGAAATTTAATGTTTATTGGATGTACAAAACTGGAAAATGTTTAAAGTAATTTGTAATAAATTATTAACACACTAATGATTATATTGGATATTTATCCATATTTTTTGTTCACAAAAAATTACATATAGGTTCATACATTGGCGTGTAAAACTTAAGCAACGATGTAATTTTTAGGCAGATGGCCATGAAATTGTAGAAAAGGGCTTGTTGCCATCAGTACAATGAACACCCATTTCAGTAGAAAGTGATTCATATGCGGGAAGAAGACATCACAGGTTACATAAAGGCATGCAAAATGCGTGCAGTTGGCACATGCAGTGCAAGACTACAATAAAAAGAGGCTTTGATTCCATACTATATGCATTCTATTCATTTTTGCACTAGTATGCTTTCTTCATCTTTTAAGTACAAAATACTGTCTCTGTATTCTGAATTTTGTCTCCTGGGTGATTTTTTTTTTGTGGCATTATGACAAAAAACAATTGTTGCTTAAGTTTTGCACACCAGTGTTTATTGCAATTGTTGTAAGTGTTGATTTATGAACACTACATAAAATTTCTTCATTCTATAGTTTGCATTGCAGTATTAAAATTTATAGTTTAGATAGAAAAAATCTTATAAAAATCCATATATATAATAATAAATATAATAAATCCATAATCATATAATAATTCTCTTATTGTTGTTAACAACAATAAGTGAATTATTACTACTACTAATAATAAATTTTTATATTATTTTTATATTTTCATAAATTTAAATTTTACATTGATCTTTATAGTTGTTTATTTATTAATATAAAATGTGTATACATATATTGTGTATTTCAAATTTTGATTTTTGATAATACATTTTTATAAAAATAAAAAAGCAAAGAAAGATAATGTTTTAGTATTAACATGTAATTTAAACTTTATATTAAATATATATCTTACATTTTCAGCAAAACAGGGTTTTTATTATTCCATTAATGGTAGATGATTTTTTTCTTTTATTAGTATGTTCCACATATTTTTATTTGGTTTTTGTGCTTTTGCATATTTTTATTTGGTTTTTGTGCTTTTGCATATTTTTATTTGGTTTTTGTGCAATTCTACCCTATTCATATTGGTTTCCATTACTATATAATCAATTTTATTGTTTTATTGAATAATTAGTAAACACAGAATATTTACTAGTCACATTACTTTCACTTCTTCCTAGAAATACAGTAGGAAACAGCTGAAAAGATGTGAACATTCTTGGTCCAAAATTTCTGAATGCTTTCTAATGGGATGTAAATAATTACAGTAATACCTTAAAGTATGATTATGTGACCTCAGAAATCTGTTTGTGAATCACTTCTTATCATGTCCACTTGAGATGAAGACATACAATAAAAATAATTGCATAGGTGAATTCTAATTTACTCATTACCTTTTACAGCAGGAACAACTTTTAATAAGTAACATTTTTGGTTATGTTTAATGACCATCCTCAGGTTTACAAATTTTCAAACAATTTAGAATGCAAGAAAATGGAACATAAATTTTAAGAATGCAGAACAATTACAACATAATTACAATAAATAGAAACATTAAAATAAATAAATAATAAAAGAAATGAAGAAATACAATAACATATAAATAAATGTTACCCCCTAGGGCAGAAAGAACAAAGGTTAAAAATAAATATATAAAATAGACAACCCTAAAGTTGGGGATATTTGTGATAAAAAATGTCCTTCCAAGTTATGGGGTATATAGATTTCAAACTAAGTTCTCCACATCAAAGATAACATGTTGTGGTGCACTCCATTAATTACAGGGACCACAGCACATTATTTTCTGCATATAAAGCTTGATAGAATGCTTTTCATCACATATATCCCCAACTTTTAGGACTGTTTTATATTAATATAATTATTTTTATCCTTTGTNAACCGATATTTATTATTTATTTTTAATGTATAATAAAAGTTTATGCTTAAACGTAATAAGTACAGTACGTTAATAAATAATTTATCTAAAATGTTCTTTCGAAATAACGTTAGGGTTCGGAAAGTTGTTTGGACGATAAGCGCATTGGTTACATGTAGGAAAACAGATCGTTCGTTACGTTTACGATAAAGGGGTTATTCTGTAAGCAAATTTAACAATAAAAGAAAAGTTTAAAAAATGACTGTTATTATTATACCCGAAGACTCAAAATTCCACGTGGAACTCAATAATGCCGGGACTAAGTTAGTTGTTGTTTATTTTTTCGCAACATGGTAAGTGAAGTTTTCATTCTCATCATGATGTTGCATTTTTGAGCCAGTTTAATGTACCTTGTATTAACTTCAATCAAAGAAATAAACATAAAAATTAACCAAAATTTTATTACTAAAGATATTTTTATACTTCTAAACACGATTTTCCTTGTTAATTTCAAGTATTTTTAAAATTTAAAACATAAAAGTTGTCTATTTCAGTTTATTGTATAAATTGCCAGAAGAAGCATAAAATTAATTTATAAAAATAAATAATTAGTGAGATCGTTAATAATGTAATGTATATTTATACCATAAGTAATAAGTTTTTAATTGAAATTTAATGTTTATTGGATGTACAAAACTGGAAAATGTTTAAAGTAATTTGTAATAAATTATTAACACACTAATGATTATATTGGATATTTATCCATATTTTTTGTTCACAAAAAATTACATATAGGTTCATACATTGGCGTGTAAAACTTAAGCAACGATGTAATTTTTAGGCAGATGGCCATGAAATTGTAGAAAAGGGCTTGTTGCCATCAGTACAATGAACACCCATTTCAGTAGAAAGTGATTCATATGCGGGAAGAAGACATCACAGGTTACGTAAAGGCATGCAAAATGCGTGCAGTTGGCACATGCAGTGCAAGACTACAATAAAAAGAGGCTTTGATTCCATACTATATGCATTCTATTCATTTTTGCACTAGTATGCTTTCTTCATCTTTTAAGTACAAAATACTGTCTCTGTATTCTGAATTTTGTCTCCTGGGTGATTTTTTTTTTGTGGCATTATGACAAAAAACAATTGTTGCTTAAGTTTTGCACACCAGTGTTTATTGCAATTGTTGTAAGTGTTGATTTATGAACACTACATAAAATTTCTTCATTCTATAGTTTGCATTGCAGTATTAAAATTTATAGTTTAGATAGAAAAAATCTTATAAAAATCCATATATATANCTATCACTTTCTTCAGCATCTGCAAATATCAAAAATTAATTTTTTTTATAACACTCATAATTAAATAATTTAATTATCATCAGTTTGAACAAAATAAATACACAGGGTTAATTGAAAGTTCCTTAAACCCTTTTTATTCCAAAAGTCCTAAAAATATATTACCTTTGTTTATGTAGTTACCTAAAAATCAAGTGATTACCAGACTAGATCAAGCTATATTACTGCTACTAATAATTAATTAAATACTAAGTAATTTGGCCTAGAGGTAGGCATTAGGCACAATCTCTTATTAAATTTAACAATTATAATTAATATTTGTTAATTAATTTATAAGATTCTGGAAGAAAAGAATCAGTCTGGGGCAGGACTTGAACCCGCAATTTCCACTTACCATGTGGATGCGTTGCCAATACGTTACCCAGATTCTGTCTGATTGTTGCATCCAAAACTATTAATTTGGATATAACCATACTAATTACTAATATCAGTAATATAGCCTGATCTAATCTGGCAATCATTTGGCTTTAATAAATAACTATTGGACTTATGTTTATACATAAAAATCATTTCCAGGTTACTTATGTTGTACTTATGAACAGAGGTAACTTAAAAGTTCCAATGATAAAGAGCACCATTTAGTTAGTGTAAAACTATTCTCTGGATTCAAATAAATACATTTGGACTGTGTAATTTGAGCTTTAAATTTTTGAGAAGTGACTTTATTTTATGTAATCTTTTTTCAAAGTCAACAAAAAGGTCCATACAATTCTCTACACCAGGTCTTCTTAAACTATGGGTTGCGACCTCATTTGGGGTCGCTTAGCAAAATCTTGGGGTCGTGAAATTTTAATGCAAAATATTGGAAATAATTTGTGAGAGTTTGAAAATGGCACACTTTGTGTCATAGGTTTCGAGAACTGCACTTTGTGTCACTTCTGGTGCAGCAAGACAACGATTTAGCAACACTGTAGTGTGAACTAGTGTAGTATTGTTGCTTTCAGTGTATTCAGTTGTCTCTGTTCCATTGTAACACAAGAGTGAACTGTGGTAGTACACCATTATTGTTTTTGCAAATTTGTATATCTTTATTTTATATTTTTTGGGTCACAAAGAAAATCACAATCATAAATGGGGTTGTAAATAAAAAAAAGTTTAAGAAGCCCTGCTCTACACATTATTTCCTATGTAACTACATTAACAAATTTAATATATTTTAAGTATTCTTGATACGAAAAGGATTCAAGGGACTTTTGACTCACTCTGTATCTATATAATTTATTTTATATCTTATTACAGTAACTTTTTCAAATATCAATTATTATTATTTATTTATTTCTGTTATTTTTAGTTTAACATCAAAGAATTGCTGGATTATATTGGTCTATAATAATAATACTAATTATTAAGTAATTTGACATAGAGGTAGGTATCAGGTGCCATCTCTTGATGAATTTAATAATTATAAGTAAATTAATATTTGTTAATTAATTTAGAAGGTTCTGGAAGAAAAGAATTGGCCCAAAGTGGGACTTGAATCCACAGCTCCTGCTTTCTGTGTAGATATGTTGCCAGTTTTGCTACCCAGACCTCTGTCTGATCTTCATTTCTCGAACTATTTAGTAGCAGTATGATAGCCTGATGTAATCCAGTAATTGTTTGGCATTCAATTAAAAATCAGGTTATTGGATTGTGAATGTGTCTCTTTAATCCGATCAATTCAGTTCGGTAGACTATCAATACAGCTTTCACCTGGGTTAGATACTTCTTTTATTGTTTTGACATATGCATTTTAGACTTATATGAATTTTATGTCCCTCTTCAGTTCAAAACTACAAATTATTTTAAAAAAAATACAATTAGTAAGATGACAAATTCTTTGCATGTAGATCGTATTTACTGACATAAAACTATTGTATTTAAAAAATTGTTACACTTATACGATACCTAAGGTTCTGTCTTCTAAAACCACAGTGTATAACGGGTAACGTTGGAAAGAGTTTAAAATACAGCCATTAAAAACAGTTTTTTATGGCTGTATTTTAAACTCTTTCCAACACATTGGTTGCTAATATGACAAAAACATATACATACTAAATATCCTAAATATCAATATTCCAAAACTAAATGTCCCATTGGAGTTCTTGGGTGATCTCAGATGCACAATGTATGTTACTAGCTAATATCTCACTATTTGGGTATGATGGGAACAGATTGTCCTAATCCTGTCGACAATGTCACTTTGTTGATGGCGATCATCACAAACATCTCGCTTGGAGGTTCCAACTTGTTTCTCACTTTTTGTCTTTCCAGAATAGTCCAAAGGGGAATAAAAAGTGAGCTTACAATGTGAAAGTTTCTCAATTTATACTTCCTGTGCTCTGGAAGTAGTTCTCTTGCACGTGACACTACCCTGGACCAATCAGAGGACTCCAATCGTTGCACCCTAGAAAAGGTGACACCAGGACAAAAGAGGAAAGGATCACGCAACACCGCACAAAAATAAAATCGCAATACATAATAAGGGAACATTACGTACAAAAAAAAAAACGCAAAAAATATATAACATATATAGTTGTGTAGCACTACAACTGACCATTTATTAGAAAATTGACAAATGGGAGGTTTTACTAAATCTCAACAAATTATAGTGTATAGTCCTATTGCCATTTACCCATGTACTAGAAGATTAAATATAGAGCCTTAGAATAGTATTCTCTAATTCAGACTGTTACTTTAAAAGTGCTCTACTATCCAGTGCTCTGTTAACAGGAGCACTGGATAGTAGAACCTAAACAATTTTCTACCCTAAAACATAGGAGAGAAAATTGGGAACATGGGAAATTGCTCTCTCAAACAAATTGTTCTGTTATCCTATACTCTTTTAAGTAGATTGAGTGTGTATAAATTTTATCTGAGACATAAAATGTGATATTATATAAAATCAATATATAATTCCACTATGAATTAAAAAGAAAAAATATTACTTTTAAACAACAACAACAACACATCATCAGGGTGGGTGTAGTAAACAACATACATACCCTATGAACCAATGACTGGTGTGTGTGACTTTTTCTCTCTCTTTTTTTTTTTTTTTTTTTTTTTTTTTTTTTTTTTTTTTTTTTTTTTTTTTTTTTTTTTTTTTTTTTTTTTTTTTTTTTTTTTTTTTTTTTTTTTTTTTTTTTTTTTTTTTTTTTTTTTTTTTTTTTTTTTTTTTTTTTTTTTTTTTTTTTTTTTTTTTTTTTTTTTTTTTTTTTTTTTTTNTCTCTTTTTTTTTTTTTTTTTTCTTTAGCTCATTGGTTCATACATTTGTTTAATATTGCTTTTATGTATTATTTTGAATATGTTTTAGTAAGTAATTTAAATTTAAAAGAAATTGGTAAAATATTTATGTTTTATTCTTTATGAAAAATTTATTTATCGTACAGTAACTATTGATGACACTTTTAATATATGAAAGTTAAAACTTTATAGCAAGAAATATCATTGATAACTTATCAAAAATCTGAATACCCAAATAACAAATTTTAGTTATATTAAATACTGTATTATTATAAATAGCATGTAGATAATAATTATTATCTACATGCTATTGTAGATTTATATAAATTTGCTATTGTGTAAATGTAAACTTAGTTAAAAATATCAAGAGTTTATCAAGAATAATTCAAGTTTATCAATTTACCAGTACTCTTAGCATGCAAGGATATTGTTTATTTATTGAGGAAAATAACTTTCTTTAAAATGCTAATATTTTAGTTCTTGATATAATCTATAAAAACTATAAAAATGGAAAGTTTTCTTATAAAAAGTTTATAAACAACTCTGTTGGATACTTTTGCTTCAAAAATAAAATAATACTTTACCTTTGATGAAATTGCTGGGACAATAACTGTAAATTTAAAAAAATATATACAATATAAAGACTATACAATAAAAAATTCAAACACAAATTATTTATTGTATTTATTCAGACACTTGGCAAATCTCATCATTAAATTTTATTCAGTTGATACATGTTCATCTCATTTGTACATGTGTCTGAAGAAATACAATAAGTAATTTGTGTTTGAATTACTAAAAATTACTGGCACTGTTTCAAAATACCAGAATAAAAAATCTTATTGTATCCTTTCTCATATGTCAGGAAATAAGTCTTACGGCAGAGTTGATCTTTATTTGAAGGCTATTCATCTGACACAATATGCAAAATGTTATAATATACATTTGATAAAATTGCCAGGATGATTTTTTATTTGTGCTATCACCAGAGGGAATTTTTATAACATTTTGCATATTGATGTGGATAAGTAACCTCTAAATAAATGTCAACTCTGCCATAAGACTTATTTCCTGAGGTGTGAGAAAGGACATATAAAAGATTTTACAATAAAATAGTCTTTTATTTTGTGAGTTTATATTTACTGTCCTGGACATAATTGATTAAGTAATATTTTTAGATACATAAGTATTAAGCAATGAAGTCAGGAAAATATTTACATGAACCAGATAAATCAAATTTCTTTCTTTAATACAGTGGTGCCTCGTATAACGTAGGCCTCGAATAACGGACGCTGCGAATAACGGACTTTCCGTTCGGCAGTTACGTGAGACACACAATGGACTTTTTTCGAACAAGTGCGAATGATGTTTCCACTCTTTTGCCGTTGCCAATGACAATCTGCTATTTTTAGGATATATTAGTATTATTAGAATGTATTATTAGTATATCTGAAGNACTTATTTCCTGAGGTGTGAGAAAGGACATATAAAAGATTTTACAATAAAAAAAATCTTATTATATATTTTTTGTGATTTTGAATCACATACATTAAATTTTTTATTTATCTCTGCCAGACATGATCAATACCCACAACATTGCTATCTTTACATTATGACATTATACATTGGATAGATATCATGTATTGTGTCAGATCAAGCCAAAGTGATTATATAACTAATGATTTCAATAACTGAAACAAAAAATTAAAAAAGGTAGAGAATGAAAAAATAACATATCCTACATAGTATAAAGCAGTAAAAAATTCATCTTTTTTCAATGGTCTATAATCTTCATGTAATAAATCATCAATAAAGCATTTTTATGAATATTTTATCATAAAATTATTTGATTGATTATGTTATACCACATGATAAGACCTCAAACACTTGTCATATTTTAGTATTTGCTGGAGAGACCTTTAGTTGATCTCTGCATCACTTTTTTTCCGCTGTATCAGTATTGCACATTGTAATTGGTTCTTTTGTTACTGCAGAACAGATTTCTTCTTTAAGGAATTCTTCAGTGCAGATTCTTTGCAATTTTCATTTACACATTGAAATTGGACACTGACATATTGTTAGGACTTAAATCATTATTGTTTTCCTCCACTTCCACTTCACCTGTATGTTTGTTTGCATGTTTAGCAAATGAATTGATAATCATGGTTGATGTAACTTCATTCCAGCTTTGTTTAAGATGGTAAAGAGCATCTAGAAGATAGATCTGTTTTGACAGCTCTCTTGCATTAATTTTTGAGATTTTAATGTTTTGGAGAAATCACTGATATATTTCATAGTAATAATGTTTTTATAGTTGAGTTATGACCTGATTGCAAGACTATATGAATGATGTCATATAGAATGGCAAATGACTTTTATGTGAATTAAAATGCTTGTCACTTGATGTGATACACAATTGTCAATCAACAGAAGAATCTTGCACTTAAGTTTCTAGTCCCACTTCAGCAACCAGTCATTAAACTTTAAAAGCATTACTGACTCTTACCTCTCTCATTTCCTTAAACATCAAGAGTTTTGCTTTTTTCCTACCATTATTAAGTCCTCTCTTGCCATGCTTACCATCATGTGACTATCAGACACTCTTTGGAATTCTTACAGCCTTGTGTTACATTTTTGAATAAATAAGTTTGTTCAGACATAGCATTGAAATAAAAACAAATTTCATCAGCATTATAACCATTGCAAGGTTAAAATTCAGAAAGGAGTTTTGACCATTGTTTTATTAGCCAATATTTTTCTGAAGAGAAATATGTCTTCTATATTTTTCTTTACGTGTGTGTTTATAAACAATATTTTCATGTCTTTTCCAGTGAGAAAACCATCTGTTACTATAAAATTTTCTTTATCTATTTTTTAGTCTTCAGCTTTCTGATGAATGAATGGACTATTAGTCATGGTATCTTGTTCATGTACTTTTGTAAACCATAACTTCAAAGCTATCTATCTCCTGATCTTTTTCCTAACAATGCTTTTTAGTACTGTTCTAACTGGTTAAACCTTTAACTCCAGAAATAATTAATTTTATTTATAGTGAATATTTTTAGTCATAATGGCTGAATTTGAACTGATATTGTATAAATTATTCTATTTGGTTAAGAATTTTGTTGTTTTCTTTTTGTAGCCTGAAGATGGCCATTAAATTTATAATTGAAAATGTTTGCTGTAAACAAAATTAATTATTAAGTTAAAGGTTTAATGAATGTGTGTGAATGCCTTTTTAGTTTTAGATCATGTCACTTTTTTAAGATTGTTTCTATTCTTTAGAAGTGAGCACAGTAAATGCTGTGAGATTTTCAACTGAACTGCAGTCTTTCTTTGTCTTATTTTTAGGAGATTATCATAATCTTCAATTTATTGTTCAAAGAAAGATATTTTATCTTCCATTGTGCATTTTATCCGTGATACTGAACAATAAAGATTGAAATAGATACAGTACAGAACATAGAACTTAACAATTGTTGACTTACTTTGTATAAAATATAATAATATGGTTATTCAATATAAAGTATTACTAATATAAGATTATTTGTTGATGTATATGATACAAATGCAGTAATCATATAAGACAAAATGTTTGAAGGGTCATCAGTGTTAAATAAAAAAAAATACTGATCTATTAGACATGTCCTTAGGTCCTTAGGTGTCCTTAGCTGTAAAAGAACAAAAAAAAATTGAGCTTAGACATGACTTTTTACAAGACTTGATATCTTTTTCTGAATATATCTGCAAAGGAATGTGATCTTGAGGAATTGATTATATTAATTGTTAAATTTAATGTTGCAGTCCTGAGGAATGACAAGAGGATCTGATGTTGCTTACTGGGTGTGTAATGCATACCAGTTAAGGATCAAAGGTTCAATAGAGATGGAATATAAGAACCACTGTTCAGTCAAAACTAGACTCAAGAAGTATGAGTTTATAATAACAAAGTAACAACCATTACAGCAATAGCTGCTTATGCATTAGGGTGTGGCTATTCAGATGTGAATTTAGTAGTAAGCAAGAGGTTGTGAGCAATATAGTCCTTGCAAAGGAAAACTATGCAGAAGCAAGGAATCTTGCTGGTGAGAGCTAATTTCTCTCACAAATATCTGATAGGGTTTGATACTTATCACCTCTCACCTCATCTCGCTGAATACCACACATGCACTTTAGCACAAGTAGAAAATGGCTTCTCATATCTTTCATCTATTGTATATATAAAAAGAATTTTTGATATTTTTTTTCAAATTATAGATATACATAGTCATATAAATTCTGTTTTATTAACAAACTAGCAGATGAACCCAGCAAAAAATAACTACACGAAAAATTGTGATTAGAAGATTAGAAAAGTATGAAATAATGTAATAGATTATTTCGTACTTCCAATCCTTCTATTATATTAAATTACAATATTTGATTTATATAACTACAAAGGTTATATTAACATAAGTAAGGGTTTATCACACCAAGTGACCAATCTAACACATTTTAAAAATTCTTTAAATTGTGTACAGTAGAGGAATAAAGAATTTTTAAAATGTGTATATTGGTCACTCAGTATGATAAACCCTTACCTAAGATAACCTTTGTAGTTATAAAAATCAAACGCTACAATATAACAAACATTAAAACGAATTCATATAAACAATTTGGTTATTTAGTATTTGAAAAGTGATCCTTGTTAGAGAGGTTGTGATACCCCGCGTGTGATTGAAATTGCTAACCTTAACGTTCAAAAGACTTCATATGACTTGTTTAAATAAAAAAATCTTGTAAAAATGCTATAATAATTACTTTTATATAATGATAGTGTTTATATTTTTGTAACAGATAGAAAAAATTACATGAGAAGTATGTTCTCGTAAATATCGCATTTATAGAAAAATAGTAGATGAGCCTGGCATTGCTCGGGCAAAAAATAATGATATCAAAGATTGGCTATAATTACATTATAGCCAATCTTATCCATTTTCACAGAATGCAAGAATTATGTCCCCCGTTTCCAGACTAATTAGAGAATTTTTACATGGGTCTGAAAATATGTTCAATTTCCTGCAAAAACGCAAAAAACCGCATCTGTGCCTGTAAATCTTGCATGCCGCTTTCTTTTAACACTTCCATTGTTCCTCAACACTTCCATTTTTAACACTTCCATTGTTAAGGAATACATTTCTTTCATCCCCCGTGGTACCCTACTAAATGTGGTAGCCTACTAAAACGCAGTCAAAAAAGCAAAAAGATTGCATCTAAAAATAGTACAATAGAAGCCAAGTTCTTCAGGATAAGCCTTAACTTCCAGCTTTTATATCTTCAACAGCACGCCCTTCAGGTAAAAATGGGAACCTTCTTCATGGATGGGGAATAGAGGTCTACCACACCATATAACTCTCTTGAACATACTGGGACTTGTTTTTGAGTTTTAGCAGCACGAACATTGTACGCTTACCTGTATAATATATATTGATTATAATAAAGTTCTTTATTCTTCTTCTGTTTCTAGAAAGGAGGGACACCATATTTTCATTTTCTTTTTGTGTGTTCATTATGAAGTAATTCTAATAACAAAAGTTTTTTCTTTGCTAGTAGTAAGCATCGTAGTTGAACCATTTTGATTTTTACTTCCATACATTCACGCTTCCTTGTGATGAGTTCAATGTAAACATGTGATTTCATCATTTCCACATTGCTTTCTCCCATTCACTCATATCAGTGTAGTCATATTGTACTTAACAAGATCAAGAAACCTAACCACCTATTCTCACTCACTCATACATTGCTTGGCAAATTCTCTGACTTGTGTCTGCATAGTTGCACCCTTAGAACAGTTAATGGAAATAAATATGAAGGAGGCTAGGCTCATCAAACCAATACATATTGTTAGACTCCCAAGACCATTAGAAGAATTTATGTCATCTCTCAAGGGTAAATCCATAAATTAGAGACATAGGAACCATCTCATTTGCTTGGAGATTGTTGTGAAATACTATAATATATATTGAAATAGGTTAAAATTTTATTGTCATTATACTCTGAGTATATTATATCTCTTTTGGTTACATTACGTTTCGTAAGCCCCTATCAGGCAAATATTTTGAAATAGCATTGTTAACACAATTATAATGATATTATGACATTTCCAAAATATTCATTGTATAACATCTTAGACTTTGCGTATTGATTAAATATTTGTCATATACGATCTTACAAGCATTTTTGGATCTTTCATTGGTTTTCAAAGCTTTTTTTTTTATTTTCAGACTGTTGTTTGAAAATTATTGTTATATTTTAGTATTTGGTCATAAAAAAAAATTAGTAAAATTTAAAAAATTTTTAATGTATATGGAATTTAGACAGTTTGTAATTGGTCTCTAAAACATGAGTTTGAATGTATTTTTAGCTATTATTTTTAAAACAAATTTCATATAGATTTTGGCCTGCTCTACTATTATATTATTATTCCAGTTAGGTATTAATATATTGATACCTAACTGAAATATGTGGGTGCTTCAAAAAGTTTGTGGAAAAAGTCCATAACTAAAAATTGTTTGGAAGGATTTTGATTTCATTGCACTTGAACATTCTTTACCAACATGTTATAACATGTTCAAACATGAACCCTTAAATGCAGGTAAGAACTCAGCACCACCAGTTGAAAGTCAAGCAACATGGAATCCACCAAAATCGAGACCAGAACAAACATAAAGTTCATGGTGAAACTTGGTTGAGAGAATAGGCAAATCATTGATGCTCTAAAACAAGTTTATGGTGATAACACTCCAAAGAATTCAACAACCTACAAATGGATAAGTCACTGAAAGGTACCAATTTTCCATCAGTTGAAGATGTAAAAAGAGCTGCTCTGACATGGTTCAGATCACAAGACCCTCAGTTCTACTCAGACAAACTTAAAGGCTGCTATCAACGTTTGCAGAAATGTATCGACCTTAATGGAGTACAGTAATACCCCGAACTTACACGATAGGTGGGACCAAGCGATAACCGCCTAAGTCGAATTCGCATAAGTCGGGGTATAATTTCCCATATAAATACATACAAATAATTTTTAATTGGGGCCGGAGACTAAAAAAAGCAATAATTTAGAAAAAAATGTTTAATAAAATCTTAGATAATGCATATGTATAACATATTATATTATTATACAATGTTTTACAATTACTTGATTATCACACCATAATTTTAACATTGTTTCCATCTCAGTGATAATACCGTGATGTTTACGAATGATGCTTGAATTTAAAGATTGAGCATTTTTCGCAGCTTCGAGAATTTTTTCTTTACCTTTTATAATTGTTCTGAACATTGATTCCTCTAGATCAAACTTCTTTGCCAATTCACAAATTTTCATTTTTGTATCGAAGTCTTTAATAATGTTAACTTTACATTCCAAAGATAAAATTTTTCTTTTCTTGTTTGATGCAGAAGAATCAGTTCTACTTTGTTTGGATGACATAGTAGAGTCTCTCAAGTCTCCGTAGATAAAACAAAACAAACACAGAAATAAATAACACAAAATAAATTGTAGCTATGCGTTGATTCCGCACGACACGTCCGAACATGTAAGCTGAACAATAGTGTGGGGGGAGTGAGTAATCGAGAGTTGCATGGCACTCAAACAAAAGACGAATCGGCGAGATTTGAAAATCGCATAACTCCAGGTTTGCGTAAGTCGAGGTATTACTGTATATGTTAAAAAATAAACATCGTAACTGAAATCATTTTTTCATACTATCCTTTTTCTATGAACTTTTTGAAGCCCCCCTCGTATTATGCTCAGCAAAAATAAACAGCCTTGACCAAATGTAAATTTGAATTTTTATGTAAATACAGTAGAACTCCTCAAATCCATTATGTTTGGGACTGGGAGTATGGTCAGAATGCAAAAAAGGTCAGATTATCAGAAAAAAGTAAAATAAACAATCTTCCCCTTTGTCCAGTCTTTGTAGCACTGCTAATTTTTCATTTAATGAAAGAGTAACATGTTTACGTTTCACTCCTGACATGTTGAAAACACACACAAAACTGTACATGTACATACAATGTAAAACATATACTGTAACGAACACAGAAAAATGCCACGGACTGTGAGTCATCGACGAGTTGGGACAAGTTTCTCGACTCCGACCATGGTCGGATTAACTGGAGTGACAGACTAGCCGAGGGTGGACTAGAGGGGTTCTACTGTATCCAATCAATAAATGTGTCAGGTTATATTATTTTAGTTTTTGTGACTTAATTCTTATTGATTTTTGCAAGTCATTCAGCATTGAAGGCAAGATCTTCAATTTTGCCAAGAGTTGTTTTTGAATTTTTTTTTTACTTTTTAATGTAGAAATAAACCTACAGTCCTAGCAGGTTCTGATGACTTTTGACAGACAAAGTTTTGTTAATTGTAGTATAAAATTATGAAGTTATTCAAACTTTATAACTACAGTAGAGTGTCGATTATCCGAAAGTCAATTATCCGAAACGTCAATTATCCAAAAGAATTTCAGTCGGCAAATTTAAATTTTCGCCAGTGCTGTGGCACTGCAATCTTTGGCTATGTTTTGGGCTACTCAAATATTTTACGTTTTTGATACTAAATTAACTTCTGAAGTATAATTTTTTTTTGTTTTTATATTTTTCAATATATTTATTTTGTTTGTAAAAATAATTTTTAATGATACAATAGTCTTTGTTAGGCTTAACATCAACGAAAATTCAATGGAAAGCGACATGCAACAGAGAAAAATTTCAACATGGGATGAATTAATATATTTTTTCGTACATAATCGGTTATCTGAAATATCGATTTTCTGAACAACCCCAGTCCCCAATTGATTCGGATAATTGACGCTCTACTGTATTTTCATTATACTTATGAAAATAAAAAGGACTACATAAAATGCAAAAATGAAACTTTTATATGTGAATTTTATATTGTTTATTTTTGTGTGCTGAAATCTGAAATCAAACTTAACATCAACAAGCAATTATTTATTGTGACATCATAACAATGCCAGGCCTGCAATTTTTAATTATATTTTTAATTTAAAATATATGCTCTCCATCTTAGTGTCTTGCTCCTGTACATCATACTTTTCCTGTTAATAATAGTCATGCCAGTCATCTACCTAATTCATTTTAGGGTAAAATTTTTGAATTGAAATAATGCAACTTGCAGTTTTCATCGGAATTTTGTATATAGTTAATTGAGGCCTCCTGCCTTGATTTACTATATACAAACTTATGGTCGCAACTTTTGTCTGTCTAACTCTGTTCTTGAGATTAAAGAAGGACATATGACAGTGGAAATTTATAAGTCTACATTTTTTTCAAATTGCAGCCCAATTATTAAGAAACATTATTTAAATTTACTGTTATAATTTAAAATAACTTTTATTTAAATTAAAAACTTTTAAAAACAATTATTTTTTCAGGTGTGGTCCTTGTCATAGAATGGCCCCTCTTTATGAAGAACTTAGCAAGAAATACCCAAAAGTTGTCTTCTTAAAAGTTGATGTAGATCAATGTAATGATACAGCAACATCTCAGGGAGTTAGCGCCATGCCAACTTTCAATTTCTTTCGAAATAAAATAAAATTAGCACAGATTCGAGGGGCAAATGCTCAAGCTTTAGAAAACAAAATTAAAGAATTGAGTGGATCTGAAGATGAAAGTTCTGAAACTATTAATGGACATGTAAATAACATTTTTATTTATATTCATTTTTAAATGATTGATGTCATAATTTAACTTCTTAAAAATAACAAACATGTTTATCATTATATTTATTGAAACTTAATTATTTTAAGAAGATTTTTCATGTTTTGTTTATATTAAGCATACTTTTTAATTTATGCAAATTATACAAAATTTTAATTTTATTTGATTTTTTTTTTAATAATTTTAATATCTCAATAGTATATTTCATAATTTGAACTTGGCACTGTAGTGAATTAAATTTTATAACTTTACCTAATTATTTATATAAAATTACAAAATAAAAAATACATTTGGAGAACAGCCTTGTTTTTCAATTGTATCTTTTCCATTATTATGCAGAAGTTTATTCACATACAATATTACAAAAAGTCTTGAACATGAAACTTTATAAAGAGTATTTGAGTAAAATAATTGAACAGTCAAAAGCAAAACACTTTAGAAAGAAGATATAAAAATAATTTTACTTTATTAACAGTAGAAAGAGGAAAGAGTTATAAAGCAATTATTTCCTCCATATGGTTGGAGACATTTGTTTACATTTTGGAGAAATGTGGTCCTATCCATTTGATGATTTTGGATTTTTAAATCTGATAACCCTCAATATCAATCTTGAAACTGGATTTTTTTAAGCTACAAAAATACACACAGCAGGCTTGAAAGAAATTTGACAGATTGTAGTTTCATTCGTTTAATTTTTTGCATTTTTTGGATTACTGTATATAACATTAAAAATATTTATGAGATTAGTAATACTATAAATCTACAAGTGTTTTATATTGATTGAAGCATCAGAAATGATAGAAACTAAATTTATATTCATATTTTTATGTGATCATAGTTTTGTATAATTTTTAGTTAAATATTTTGAAATATTCACATCTTATAGATAACATGCAAATGCCAAAGGTTTAATTAAATTTTGTTAAATAGGTTTATTTTTAAGAAGTTTTTGTGTAAATTTTGATAACAGTATTTTTAGTATATGAGATTAAAAGCTTAATAAAAACTTATACTTTTATAAATCCAGCAATGAATTTAATAAAATAAAAAAGTATTTGATCAGTTTCACTGATCTTCCTTAGTTACAGAATATAACGGAATGGAATAATAAAATTTATAAAGGTTAAGTTTTTGTGAACTATCTCCTCTAGTTATTTTTGAATTTCATAAAAGCTTAATATATGTAAGAACTCTTTACAGAATTCTTATATAATTGATGAATTCAGAGTTTTTACCTTCATTGAGATAGAAGCTTAATATTTGCATCAAAAATTTAAATATTATGAAAAGTAAATTCATATTTCATATGATTGATTTTAATCGTATGGAATACCTTTTTTTGTTCTGCAATATACAGTAGAAAATGGGTTTAACAGACTGTTGAGATTGGAGGTTTTGTCTGCTTAATACAGATATCCTTTAAAATATTGTTGTATATTGTACAATACTCAGCAATCTCCTTAAATAAATCGATACTTGATTTTGTTTTGTGTAAGAATATGTGATAAGAATAGAAATCAGAAAACATCAAAAAAATGCCAAAATTATAGGACTATTTTTACACAATAATTGACATTTTGCACTAGAAGTGTTAGATAGTATTTTGTGTTGTATTTAATAATTAGAAATTAATAATTTAGATAAATGTGGAAGAAAAGATATTAGCTCAAATTCCAATTCAAACTTAAACTACTACAAAGCTAAGCAGGCAACATTACCAATTATGCTATCTAAACTTTCCATGCAGAATGTTTCCAAGTTTTCTAATACTTGACTCATTTGATTCATTCTACTTTGTTGTTTTTCCTTCTTCAAAATTCAATGAGTTTGTTAATGCATTCCTTCTATAGTACATAAAGGAAAATTAATCTAATAATGTTTGATGCAGTGTCAGAGTACTATCTATAAGTGGAACTGTGAAAATCTCATTTGACAGGTTTAAGGACTTGGAGCACATGTAATCATGGAATTTTTTAAATAATATAGAAAACAAGCCATTGTACTGTCCACTTAATAGAGATTTTGGAGAATAGGAATTTTAGTTCATTGTCCAAAGAAAGTGGTGTTTGCTTAATCAAGAGCAAAATACTCTGTACATCAATAGTTTTATTACTATGTTAGGAATATGTGTTTAGTCCATATAAATACAGATGTTTACTAAAAACTACACATAAGGAGAATATTTTATAAAATTATTTGGTTAAAACAAATATTAAAGTTGTTATTTAATATAAACAACCAACAACTGCCTGAAAGATCAGGCTAGAATGTGGCTAATTAAATGATTAATACACTAGACTATAATTATTAATTTAGTTAAGAGATGGTGCCTAACGCCTCCCTCTAGTGACAACTTACTTTGTATTAATTATTTAAATAGCCAAATTCTAGCCCAATCTTTCAGTTAATCGTTGGTCATTTATATTTATACTCATCGGGCTTTAAAATATTAATTATACTATTAGTTAATTTTTTTATATTTTATAATTGAAGACCCTAGTGAAAAAGTGCACAAGTCACACATTACACAAGTTGAGAAAAAACACAAAATAATATTTCAAAGTCATCCTGAAATATTACTAATAATATTTTGGCAGGCAAAATTATATCAAACTAAAGTATAATCATAGACTAATCCAATATATCACCATTTTTCAGTTTAATTGATCAATTTAATAATTTTTTTTTAATAAGAAGTGTGGACTTTTATACTGCTTAACTTAATATTTCACAATGTTAAGTCCTAATTTCATATTTAAAAAGAATAATTTTCATACTATAGACATAAAAACAAGTTTAAAGTTTTTCGTAAACAGTTTAAAAACAAAACAAAGCAATGGGTAGTTATGTTTGGTCATTTTCTTAGTTCCTGTGATTGTCTGTTCCCTTTCCTCTTATCACCTGTTATTTATTTATTTATTTATTTAGTACAAGAAGAACCCTATATGTGAGATTAGCAGTGGGCCACTGGGCTCATCCCAAATGACCACTTACTCTGCAACAGGTTGGTAAAACCCGTTCTCGGCTAGTCGGATGGCTAGGAGGGCAAAAATTTGAGTGGGGAGTGCGTCGGTAAGTCGGCAGGTGTCCTTCAGAGACAGGAGACAGGTTTAAAAACAAAACAAGCATTTATTTATATAACTAAGCTAGGATACATAGGTTAAATGCGATTAAATAAATTCACTGTACAAAAGGGACGCTCTAATAGCTTTACCTGCTAGTCTGAGAGAGAGTTCACAAAGTTCTAAAAAGTACAGATACCTGTATGCTGATATGTCTAAAATGCGTTCGTTGAATATGTTCGTTAAGGGCGATGGAAGTTCAAACGGCTGTGGTTGATCGTATGTCCTTTCGGTCCGGAGTATAGAGACAAATATGGCACATCTACCAAGTATAACTTCCGAGGGATCGCCCTGAGCTTCCGGGGACTCGAGCTTTTATACGTTATTCGTGGGAAATGAGGCACATGATCGACTTCAGTTGACACTTACGGTGCATTGCGATCAACTAACTGTCAACTTTCCCATCATAATGTGAAAACAATCGGTGACCTCCGATATACTTCTCACCAAGAGTGGGTTTTTCCATCGGAGTTGTTTACAAAGATTTTTCCGACATCGGCGTAAAAATCGCGGATTTCACACTATATGTACAGGCTATTTATACCAAAATTACAAACTGTTATGAATATCAGTACAAAAAGAATAATAATAATACAACAATACAGCACATGACAATTGGTCTGAAAAGGAAAAATAAGAAAGATAGCACAAGGTTAATTTCAATATCATCCAAAATAATAATAATAATATTTATATTCTTATGAGGGAAAAAAAAGAAAAATGGCAGTGAATGGTTGGTGGATACAAAAGACAAAACAAATAAAAAGAAAAAAACTAAACAATTACCTGCAAAAAATTGAATAATTATTTATAATATGCCCAAAAGTGCCGACCATAAACACTGCCAACTGTCAAACACTAACAAGTTGTCCACTTAAATAGTAAATTTACACCTCCTGGTGGTAAGCGTCTGGAAAAAAAAGTCTCTTAATCTTAACAAATAAATAATTAGCCACTTAACTTAGTTACAAAACTATAAATATAATGATATTTATTACAGTCCTGTAACAACTGTTTATATGATTGAACCAAAAAATCTTCACCAAAACACTTGTCTGACTGTTGTCAGCACCTTACATTCAGTTATTACATGAAAAGCGTCAAAATTAATAGTAGTATTACAAAATTCACAGTACTCCATACATGGACTTATCATTCTTCTGATTATATTACATTGCACATATAATATGCTTGTGTAATACAAAAAATCACCTGTTTGATTTTTATAGAACTGACACTTTGCTTCCTGATTATCAACATTCTGAAAAAGCTTGATGAATAGTTTGGATTTCTTCATCAGCAAGCTTATCCTTACACTCACACCTACAATCAGGTATCTCTTGTGGACCCTTCTCTATTTCTTGTGTAATCAAAACCAATGTTCCCTCTAAGCTGCGCGGCCACGCACAAGAATTTATGTGCCACGCAGGTGAGCATGCACACCGATTTGAATTGTTGTTTACTTATTTCTCACTCTGTCTGCAACACGATTATTGCTATGTATATTTCGATTAAATACATTAAATCATTGACAAGAGATAATAATTTGTATAAAAGTATGTTTTNTGCATATCAACTACAGATAACGGTGGAAAGAAGCAAGCACAACTGCAAGCACTCCACTCACATTTCTGTTCTCACAAGTCAGTGCTGGAGTTTTTTCTCCTTGTTTCTCCTCCTTGGCGACCGTGTTGTAAATATATTCGGCGCCGTATCGATACTCTTCCTTTTGACTGTATTTTCGATTGTTAGTAAAGGTCCGCGAGGTTCCATAAGATTGATCCATGAAATCTCCGTTCCAGGTATAAATTTTACCACTTTCTCTCTCGCTCTCTCATTACAGTATTGTTTAACTATAATCTTACAATCCGTTTACAAATTCAACTCGATAATTTTTTCACGTTTTTTTTCGGATTAAAGTTCCGTTTCGCGCAACATGCCTAATTTCTTTTTCTAAGTGATTCTCGAACATTATGTCGTCAACTTAAGTCAGCAAATTGACGAACTCCAACCAATGTTCCCTCTAAGCTGCGCGGCCGCGCACTGCTCAAATTGTTGCCGCGCACGAGAATTTATGTGCCGCGCAGGCGAGCATGCACATCGATTTGAATTGTTGTTTACTTATTTCTCACTCTGTCTTCACCATGATTATTGCTACGTATATTTCGATTAAACACATTAAATCATTGACAAGAGATAATAATTTGTATAAAAGTATGTTTTAAAATGAATTTAATCTCTACTTTATAATTATTTTAATTTTTATAGAAAAAAATAAGATTTTATATGTATATGCTCAAAAAAATTTTTTGCTCAGAATCTGTTCAGCAAAATTTTTTTTTTTGCTCAGAGAAGTATATGTTCTGCTCATCGACAAAAAAAATTAGAGGGAACATTGATCAAAACATGAAGCATGAGAATTATTATTAAATTCAGTTTGTTAAAGCTAACAATATGATTATTTCATACAGTAATACTGCCCATGTTAGTGTAAGAAACGTTCATAAAGTATGTCACACATTTAAGGGAAGGGGATTTAAATATTGGGACATTATGATGGCTCTATGCAGTATATATTAAATTTTATGAAAAGAGAGTAAAAAAATCATTTAAAATGTGACATGTTTCATGGTCAGCTTCATAAAAAATGAGCATTTAGCTATAAAATATAACCCAGTATAGTAGTAGAGTTTCCTGCTATAATAATATCAAATAGGCCTAATAAGTTAGCTTAATTTATTGATATAATGTACAGTACATCACAGCATTATACTTATATAATTTCACTGTTAACAACCTGTACATCAACGAAATACAATATTTTATTTGAAATAATAATTGTTATAATCAGGGCTGTGGAGTTAGAGTTGCGGAGTCAGGAGAAATTTCTGGCCACAGGAGTCGAGTTGAAATTGGAAAAAAATGTGTCAACTCCAACTCTGGCATTTCTCTCTCTGTTTATCACAGAAAAATTTTCAAGTTTAACCCCTTCATTTCCGATCAACTTTTAATTAATTATAATTAATCATAAAAAATACTTAAAAGTGAAAAAAAAACGAAAGAAATGCGTTAATTTTGAAGAAAAAGCTTCAAATTTTATTTTCCTATGTGGTCTTGTCTTTCTGTGAAATTTGACACTGATGAGCCATTGTTTACACAGCTGGATGACATTGAGAACATCTGGTGTCGGATTTCGCGGGACATTCTCATAGACGTCTCGGGAGGACAAGGGTTTAAAGTAGGGTGAATACTAGCTGGCGGTGTATTTTTAAATATTTAAAAAAAACTAAAATTTTAATTGCGATTTAATTGCAATTTAATTGCGATCGGGGGATTGCCCCCCCGATTTAATTAAACTTATATATAATAAAATATGTTAATTAAAAAATTAAAAAACTTTTCTAAAAAGAATCGATGGAGTCAGATAATCTATTTTTTTACCGTACTGTACTATTCTTTAGTACACGGAAAACTGCTAGTTTTCCATTCGTTTCTGACTTTTGTAACTCATTTTTTTTCACAATCGTCAGAGAATCTGCATATTCTTAGAGACCCCAAACTCTTTGTCATTGATCCCAAACTCATTATTATTTACTTTAGTGTGTCCAATTACTGGACGACTAGTTCATTTTTACCCAACTTCTCGAGTGTCTGCTCGTTGTTGGAAAAGTTATGCGGTTCCGGCGCAATATGATCCTTTTCTCGCGGTAGTGACAGAGGTCGCCACCGGGATTTCACAATTTTTTCTGACTATGAAACTAGAAATTATGAATTAAAAGTATTGAAAGTAAAAAAATAGGAAGCATAAAACACGTGCAATTCAAAAATTATGAGTTTCATGAGGCAATTAATGCGTCGGCCTACCACTCTGGAATCGAATTTAGGCGGTCGAAATACTCCAAGATATTTTTGAGGATGATCTGGACTGGATATGTCGGTCCCGTACTTTGCTGTTCCATGTGAACCTTGTTGAACCCATATGGGTATGATTAAAAATTCCTTAGTGTTCACAGGCCGAAAAGAGTAAAAAAAAAAAAGAATTATAAGTCTTTAAAATCCCGAGGCTCTGGTTTTTAGCCTAATAATAAAATGAATTTACTTTTTCTTCCTGGGTTCTTCCTGGACCATTAAGTACAAAACTAAGAAAACAAATTGTTTCAAAGGCTACGGAAGAAATTTTTAGTGGAGACCAGCATTGGCTTAAAAGTGATTAAATTAGTTCTCTATTAAGTCTGAAATAATCCCTGTATTTTTTCCACAGGAAACCTACATAAATACATAACTTGTTTATGTTATATATGAAAACTTACACACGTGTTTCTGGTCTACATTTTAAACTTCTTTGATTTTTATCAGTAGAAAAGTGAGTGGGCATGCTTAATCAGCCCCGGCACCGAATACCCTTTATTAAACCGGATGGCCGAGCGGCTAAATTGAGCTACCTACTGCTCTGGGAGACACGAGATCGAATTCGGACGGATACAAAAATCCCAGGAGTTTTTGGGAGATAGTCCGACCAGATATATCGTGCCCCGGCTAAAAGAGGCCCTCTTAGTGTCTACAAGGAGAAAAGAGTTGAAGAAAAAAACCATTAAAAATGAACCATTTTCAAATACTTTCCAAAAGAAATAATGATTATGAGTAATTTTTGAATCACTTCCGAGTAATATTTATTTTATAAAAAGTTTTATCGTTTTTAAGATGTAAGTAAATAAATTTTTTATAATTAATAATTTTTACTGATAAATACAAATATTTTTTTCAGACATATATATCTAATGCAGTGGTTTCAGTGAATCCATATAAAAAACTAGCCCTTTACGCATCAGATATAATTCAAGCTTATCAGAAGAATAGTATGTTTGAACTTCCACCTCATGTGTATGTATTAATTTTAACTTTACATATTTGTATATAAGCATATATATATATATAT
>NW_019384543.1:150867-153051 GCF_000671375.1 Centruroides sculpturatus | reverse complement strand
ACGATTTTGTGCCTCAGTGTCGCTTTGCGTTTCTAGAGACTTCTCTTTAAGCCTAACAAAAGACTATTGTATCGTTAAAATTATTTTTTTATTTTGTACAAACAAAATAAATATATTGAAAAATATAAAAATAATAAAAAATTATACTTCAGATGTTAATTTAGTATCAAAAACGTAAAATATTTGAGTAGCCCAAGATATAGCCAAAGATTGAAGTGCCACAGTACTGGCGAAAATTTAAATTTGCCGACTGGAATTCTTTTGAATGATTGACTTTTGGAAAATCGACGCTCTACTGTATATTATAAAAATAGCAGATTGTCATTGGTAACAGCAAAAGAGTGGAAACATCATTCACACTTGTCTGTTGGTCGCCTCACATAACTGCCGAACAGAAAGTCCATTGTTTGCAGCATCCATTATTTGAGGCATACGTTATACGAGGCACCACTGTATAATATAAAATTAGTTCATTTATTTCTTCATATGCTTTACAGTATTTAGTATTTAAACTTACTAAGCAAGAAGTTTTTACATACATTTTTGCCATAAAAATATTAGACATTTTACATACTAATTAAAAATAATATCTATTTACAAAACTAACTTTAAAAATAAAATTATAACTTGTAAATTGATTTATAAATATTACATCAATTTTAATCATTGTATCAACATTGTTTGACAATTAGTGATATGGATGAAGTGGTAGAAGCATGTAAAAGTCAACAGGTTTAGTATGATTGTATAACTAACTGATCATTCCCTCTATTGAAGAAGATTATGTCAATATAACTATAATGACAAAAAATTGATGTCTTTCAGCTATTTCAAGATATTATATTGAATAACATCAGTAGACCTGTTATCTTTTCTATACGGAAAAAATTTGAAAAATCAAATTATAAATGAAGCGAAAGAGAATAATTAANTATATTAATTAAAAAAATTAAAAAACTATTGGAGGTCGTTTTTGACATCAGAAATAGCTTTAAATAACTTTACTGAAGTCAAATCCGTGCACTACAACTTTAGAACAATTAATTACATTTGATACAAAAATCGCATTAAAAAAACAATTAAGCGTTAATCGCGTGTCATTAAAGGTTGATTAAAATCGTGATAAAATTTTTTTGCGCGGGTCAAAATTTTTGAAAAAATTTGGAGACAAAAAACATTCCAAAAATCAAAAAAAATTTTTTTTGTCAAAAGTGGCTTTAATGACCGAGTTTTTCGTAATGCTATGTAAACGCGACGAGTTATCTTGTCAATGGGAATGAAGAGGTACAATGACTTATGCACTTTTTGCATTTAATTTGTTTTTTACAACCAAAAATTAACATACTGTCCAAGTGGGACTTAAATATCTTCAACTGATTTTTTACTTTAAACATAAAGTTTACATGCTTTTGATGCGTCTGTATCAAAAATACAGTTGTTTAAAAATTGTGACTTGTGAACTTTTTGCACTAGGGTCTTTCATTAGTAAATATGTTTAATTCTATAGCTTTTATAAAAATTACTGAAAATACTTTATAATTTTTTGCAGATAGACCTGATAACATTCATTAACAAGTCATGCTGTGAATGCCTGAATGAATCAGATGATCACACTTTTATGGGATGTTTGTCTTCTGAAAGCAATTATTTAGAATCAGATTGTGATGAACAGGTATTGTATAAATTGTCTAATATATTTTACAATTTTTTAATAACTTACTATAACACATAGAAAAAATTCTTATTAGAAAATTCAAATTGAAGATAATGTAAGCAATGATTGAAAAAATTGTTTATTGTATTTTTGTGTATATAAACTATCATGGATGGCATATAACACATTATGTAATAGCCTTCAGAAAATTGCTAGAACAAAAATAAAACCTTTACATAATATCTGTTCCTTTGTATACTCTGTGCCTATGGGAGTAATTATTGTTCCATATATGAGAGTTTGTAATTGCAATTTAAAATTGGTTTATATCTTGCCCCATCAAAAATCTGCAGTCACTTTTAAATTGTCACTTTTAAACATAACACAACCTGTGGATTATATATAAAAATAGTGTTAGCTATTGAAAATGCTGTTGCCCAGAAAATAGACATTAGCGAAAGAATAAAAGTTTTTGCAGATTTAAAATCAAGAAAAATATATATATATATAATAGAAAATTTTATATAATT
>NW_019384543.1:145135-150042 GCF_000671375.1 Centruroides sculpturatus | reverse complement strand
TTATATAATAGAAAAAATATATATATATTTTCTTGATTTTAAATCTGCAAAATAAATCTATATATATATATCTGAGTTAATAAAAATTAAACTAGAAATATTGAGGTTATGAAATTACTAATATTTTGTAAAATAATTATTGGGATGCAATTTTCATATTAGCTATCCACTGTCTGCCCGTCCTTTAATCTTAAGAATGGCGTTATGTATAACTTCTAGTCTCAGATTTCATCTACAGATGAAATTCAGACCAGATATAGAAAGCTTGTGGAACAGATATCCCAATTACCTATATACAAACTTCAAGTCTGGACTGGAAGTCATATGCTTTTTTAAATTAAGATATAATAAAAAATTGCAGTGCAGCATTGTGATGATGTCACCATTAGTAATTATTTAGAAACTACATAAGTATAAAAAAAATACTTTGGGGAATCGTTCAAGGAGTCTGCTTGAGCTTGAAATTATATTGGTCCAGCCCCGATTTCTGATTGCATGCACACATTACCAAGGTCATCAATGATGCAATTCTATCACTGCACAAACTTGTAATGATAGGATCAGACAGTTCAAATGTTAACCAAAAAGTGTTGTAACTTTTTAAGGAAGATATACTGGGAATTCTTAGGAAGAGCCTTGTTGACATTGGAACATGTCTGATTCACATTATTCATAACATGTATCTTAAAGCATTAAATGAACTGGGTGACAATGCATCATTATTTATTATGGCAGTTTATAGATTTTTTGATGGATGACCCACTTGACAGGAAGGCTATGAAGCTGTGCAGAAAAGTTTAAGTTGCCCAAATGTATATAGTACCCTGCCAAATTATTAGACCTATGCAAAAAATTGATGTTTTGTTAGTTTTTGATGTAATAATTCAATAAAAATGCAATTGTTGATAAGCTTATTTAAAATATTAATGTTTTATTATGTCTTATAAAATTAAAAGTAAGTTTAGGCATATAAAAATTTGAATATAATTGAACTTAAAAAATTAAAAGTTAAAATTAATATTTTGAATGACCACCTTTAACATCCAATAGTGCTTCTATATCACAAGGAATACTCTTTATATATTTTTTTATTTTTGTTCTCATAAATGAGTGATGCTGCCATACCTTAATAAGAATTTTGATCAGTTCTGTTTTGTAGTGTAAAGTTAATATTTTCTATATTTATGATGTTGCCATATAAAAAATTTATTAAAAGTGTTTTGGATATAACAGAGAATAAGAATAACATGAAAAAATACTCATTCCTTAAATAATATTATGAAAAAACAGAAGAAAATAATACAAAAAGTATGATTTTAATCAACAGTCTAATATTTATCAATGTACTGTATTTATAAAACACTAAACAACATGTTGACTGAAATTCCATGATGCAGCAATGAGGTTGAGCAGTGGGGGGGGCCTAATCAACTCCTACTTAAAGTATGTTTCTTCAAATAAACAAAAACCTAATGTCAAGTACTTTGTGCAAAAGTGTATCTTGTTTAAAGTTTATTTTGTACCTTGTTTACCTGATGTGATAAGCCCTTTTCATTTAGTCATGTTTTGATAAGCTATTTGTTTAATGTATCTTGTTTATTGACCATTCCTTTCGTGGAAGCAGAAGTGCTTCATGGCATTTCGACTGCAGAAATTTTCATAAAATATACATCATTTTTTCAAAGAGGAGAATCTCTAATATATCTTCTATATAGAAAGCTGTGGAAGTTTTCAAAAGTTAGTTACTAGAATTTTGAAAGTAATTTGAAAATAGATATTTTGAGGCTTGTCTTTCAGTCTAAGTCTGCTATGCCTGATAGTAATGTATCAGATCCAAAGAAATTATTTGCAGTGCTGAGGTTACCAATGAGTTGAGTAAGTTATCTCTAAAAGATCAATTGCATTTTCACAATTGATTACAGAAACACTGTATTGTGTATTAAACTGTAAAATATAAAAAGTTGATAGAAAGGAACTTTGTATATTCAAAAGGAAATAAATCATATTAAAATGTTAAAAGGGAGTGTGACAATCACTGTATGACTATCATATATACTCTAGTGGATGTTAGTGTAATATATAAATAGGGATGGGCAACCTTTTTCTATGTTAAGGGCAACATTTAAAACTTTCGAACTGACATGGGCTGTGTACTGAAAAAAAACTGTGGGTAAATCAATTATTTATTGATATAAGATTATAAATTGACATAAATATACTTAATATGACTTCTGAAACTGATGTGAATGTAATATATCAAAATATTTGGTTAAATATTATTCATTACTAGTTTTGAGTTATTTTTGATGTGAGTCTGTTAGCTGATTTCTTGTTTCACTTTTTACTAAATTTGTTGCAGAGGAAACTGTTCACAAACATAAGTTGAAGAAAATAATGATAGAATTTTTGCTGCATACTTCTTTAAGTTGGGAAATTGATATATTAATATTTTGTGCAATGCAGGCCATATAAAATATTAATGTGGGCCTCATGTGGCCCAGGAGCCATGGGTTGCCCACCTCTGTATATAAAGATGGGACGAGAGAGGTAAATGGACTCTTTTCAGACTCACTTTTGATTGTTAAAGAGAGACTAAACATATATGACCAAACCCCATATCTTGTACTTATTACACAAGGGATATACTTAAATTAGCTACCTTAGTACACAGAAATTATCAAGAACAATTGGAAAATTTAAAGAAGCTAAAGGAATGAGAAACAGAAAAAAGACTAGAAGATGGGACACAGAAACATTTTGAATAACAAAAAAGAAAGCTTCTCGTGACAAGAAGATTTACAGCACTGTAGCAGAGTTTAAAACAGAAAAAAGTAAAAGAAAGTGAAATACATGAATCAGATCAAGTTTTGTTAAAAGTATCAAGCAAAAAACTGGAAAGGTGATTAATAGAAAGAACATAATTGACATATGGGTGGCATATGCAATGCTTGTAAATGTTAAATGTGTTCAGAAGCAAGAAGCAAAAAAAGAAGGAAGCTGAAAACTTTCAGAAAAATCTTAATAAAAAAACATCATCTTTCATGGCTCATTATTTTCAGAAGAAGCAAAAGACTTAATAGAGGAGTTCTCAAATTTTGGCTCATAGAAAAGAAATAATTTTGAGTTGCTGTTACTAGAGTACAGTTTATTATTCTTTGTTGTAAAGCTGCATATAAGTGAATACAATAAATTATAAGAGTATATAAATGATAAAGATTAAAGATTCTGATTTTTAAGTGTTTATAATTTACTGGAAATATATGCAAAAATTTTTTCATATATTTAGCTGTAAGAGAATAAAAGGAGGAATCATGGCTTTCACTGCTGTTTTGCTCAGTTTTCCTTCCATGTTTTTACTTTGTTTTGTCATTATTGCACTCACTTTTTTTAGAGAAGAAATGACACCCTGAGACCTGAATAGACTAATGAGATTAAGTTAAGTTGATCTCTTAAGTATTCACTATTATGAATATTATGAGTATTCAACTACTATGAAAATCATTAAAATGATATAATGGAATTAGTTATAGAGAAATAAGATGTTTGGCATTAGAGGTAGCTAATTATGAGATATTAGATCAAATCTAAGATGTACCCTATTTTCAGATATACTAAAATCTGAAAAAAGTGCATTTTTTGTTGAGTAAATACAGTATATCAAAATTTATACAATAATAGGTGAATGCTGCTACATCCAGGATGTACAATACTTATGTAATAAGGAAAACATCTACAACAGTGCAAATATATAATTATAAAATTAATACATTGGTGCCTCGTATAACGTACTTAATCCATTCCAGGTGAAAAGTCCGTTATATGAAATGCATTTTCCCATAGAAATACATGTTAAAACATATAATTCGCTCCGCAGCATAAAATAACCATATTGTACCATAAAAAAAATGAAAATGGAGTAGTCACCAATTATGCTGGGTAGTCAGATGTTGTGAGGAGGAGGTGGAGGAACACTTTCTTCACACATTCATACAGATACATACTTTTTACACATTGCAACAGGTTTTTTTTTTATTGTTTTTTAAATGGAGTCAGATTCAGGAGAGGCTACTGAAGCTTGCAGGGTCAACTCCTCTTGTTCCATCCTTTGTTATTTGGCAGCTGGCTTCTTGAAAAACATGTCCAAGGTGGTCTGTTTCTCTCTCTTCTTCAACACTTGTCGGAAATGATGGGCAAGGGTGTCATTGATCCTGTTGTCCTCAGCTCTGTTTGGATAATGAGTGTAGGTAAACTCCTGAACCTCTCCCATTCGACAAGGAAGTTTTTGTCAACTTTCACTCCTTCTGATGATGTCTTGCGTTGTTTCAATTGAAATCACCTTTCTGGTTTTTTTAGAAGCCATGATTTGCACAACACTTGAATAAATGTAAATACCCTGCACTGAGGTGATGTACGTAATAAACAAGGGAGCAAACTGAATCTCAACAGGAGCTCTTTACTTCAGATATACTAATAATATATTCTAATAATACTAATACAGTAGAGCGTCGATTTTCCGAATCAATTGGGGACTGGGGTTGTCCGGATAACTGATATTTCGGATAACTGATTTATGTACGAAAAAATAGTTTTACGTATCCGATGTCGAAATTTTTCTCCGTTGCGTGTCGCTTCGCATTGAATTTTCGTCGATGTTAAGCCTAACAAAGATTATTGTATCGTTAAAATTATTTTTTTATTTTGTACAAACAAAATAAATATATTGAAAAATATAAAAATAATAAAAAATTATACTTCAGATGTTAATTTAGTATCAAAAACGTAAAATATTTGAGTAGCCCAAGATATAGCCAAAGATTGAAGTGCCACAGTACTGGCGAAAATTTAAATTTGCCGACTGGAATTCTTTTGGATAATTGACTTTTGGAAAATCGACGCTCTACTGTATA
>NW_019384543.1:135767-143081 GCF_000671375.1 Centruroides sculpturatus | reverse complement strand
AATACAGTTGTCCCTTGATAATCCGACAGGTATGGGACCAAAGGTGTGTCAGATTACCAAAAGTGTCCGGATTACCGAAAATAATTACATATTTCGCATTGTTTTGCTAGCAGTAACTTACAATATTCTCTACTCCAACTGTTCGAACAGAACTGCTCACATAAAACACACGAAATGTGTGTCATCGAGTAAGAATTAGATGGGGAGATTTACATCGCGACATGCTTCTGTGCAAGCAGACACATAACGGGGATGGGTATCTTGACGGGAGGTGCGTCGGACTACTGAGCATGTCAGATTAAAAAATGTTGGACTATAGAGGGACAACTGTATTTTAAAAGTACAATTAAATAGCATTTTTAAAATAATGTTTATAATATAAAGAATTAAAGTATAATAAAAAATTATTAAATGAAAAGTCAGATTCAAAACAACATACAAGCATTATAAATTTTTCTAGATTTTTAAAATTTTAGCTTTATTAATGATGATGCAATTCTTAAATTCAGAGGATGTGATCATGTTATACACAGTGCATCAGAACACCTGTGACAATTTTTAAATTTTAATTTACAGGACATGATTATGTACAGTACAAAATGTTATTTCCAAGAAATAACAGTGATACTTATTCATTCTCCACTAAAAAATTCAGTGTGTCTGAGAAAGATCTTTATCATTCTGAACATTAATAACAAAAATACTAACAGGTGAAATGAAATGCAGTTTGCTGCAAAAGAATGAAGAAATCTAAGAGTTTTTTTACAGTACCTTCAATGTAACTGTACGTGAGCTCTGTTAGTAGCACGAACAATGTCGCGTCTGTACTCAATTTCCCTTCAAGTGTTTTTTTAACATTTGCAGTGTAACAGTGAGGATTGCTAATTGTATCGTTTCCTTTAAAACAAATATATCAGAAACAGGTGTTTGATAAACCCTGTCTTTAACATAACCCCAAAAAAATAAATCCAGTGGAGTTATGTCGGGCGATCGCAGAGGCCCAAGGTATGGGTCCTCCGTGTGCAATCCATTGTTCTGGAAACACTCTATTAAGTAATTCACGTACAGAAAATATCCAGTGAGGCGGAGCACCATCTTGCTGAAATAAAACATTTGGCTGCAAATGTTCCAATTGTGTAATAACGTAAAACTCAAGAAGATCCTGGTAAACATTACCATTTAACAGTCTTCTCCACAGAGAAGAATGGACTGATTACAGCATCATGTAAAAGTCCACACCAAACATTAAGTTTGGGACTGTCTCATTCCTGTTCACCTGACGTGTGGGTCTTCAGAGCCCCATATTCTAATGTTATGGTGGTGAACTTTTCCAGACACATGGAATGTGGATTCATCAGAGAAGCACACTCTGTTTAGGTAATTTTCATCTTCTTCTCCAGCAAAGTGCATGCAAAATGAAATTGGTGTGGGTAGCCGGAGGTAGGACGAAGTCGTGCCTACTTGTGGTCGGCAACAGTTTGGTAAAAACTGCCCACTTATCTATTAATGTTGATCCCGTTAAGTCGGGATATGTTTGTCAGGTCGAGTGGAGGAAGTGAGAGGGGTCGTCAATAAGACATTGGCGATATTCGAATAAATGACACCAATTTATCAACAAAACAAAATTTAATAAATCCTAATAAACGAAATACATACTGAAACATCTAAGCTAATTCCTAACCTTTTGCGGAGTACTGAGAGAGAGTTTACAGGCCTTTTAATCATACCTCTTGGCTAGTTCAACCTTGTACTCGGCAATAGCTTCGTTTCTTTTTAGGTCAAGGAACGACAGTTGGTTTGAGGGTCCCTTGGGTTGGATTTCCATGGTTCTATCGATGAGGTTGGGGAATGGCTCTATCGGTCGTTGATCAGTGTTTTAGACAAACGATTCTTCCGACCCCCGTTTTCTGGTAGTACCCCCCTTATATATGATGGGTCACATGATTTTGATTTACCAATCGCGACTTTTCATGATGACTTCTTAGTGACTCAGGTTAAAGATCCGGAGAGAAAGGAAGTACCTTCTGGAGAAAGAAGGATGCACATCCGTTGGAGATTTTGACATGATCTCGTATCGGGGAGGGTTTTAAAAATTTTCGACATTATTGGATGTTATCCCTCTATTTGGACCCTCACATCAGCATGCTTATCATCTGGTTTCAAAGCTCAAAAACGCTTAGATTTTTTTTATTCTTTTGCAGCAAACTGCATTCCATTTCACCTGACAGTATTTTTGTTATTAATGTTCAGAATGATAAAGATCTTTCTCGAACATGCTATATGTACTGATGGAAAGCAATAAGTATTTACACTTCGTCCAAAATGCTATTTTATTTTAAACTGTCAGATGTTTCTGGTGTACTTTGTATTATTGATCCAGTTCAAATGTACAGTAATAAACTTAATTTTATAATTTAATATACTTAGCCAGGATCTTTTTCAGATAGATGAGAGTTTAGAATTGAGCTACTTGGGAAACATAATGCTAAGTACCATTGCTGTGTATTGCTATTGCTCACATATGATCTTTTGGCTCTTGTTTCCGATTATGTCATTATGAAATTAGATTGATTGTAAAACACTTTAGTAAAAATTTGATGTTTGAACCATAAATATGAATAGAATAATTTAATTCTATCACAATTTTATTTTTGTTGTATTCTGAAACTTCCATTTTAATATACAGGTATACTGTTTTGTTCTCTTGAGCAGCTCAGTTATATATTATTACTAAAAAGGGTTATCTGAGACTTAGGTATTATCATCATAAATTTTTATTAACACTTTTTATGAAAATAGTATATGAATGTATTTTTTAAAATTTTGTATGTGTGTATGTGTTACTGTAAAAGCCCGTATACTAGTAAATCCTAGGTTTTACTTGTAAATCTTCGGATTTACCAACATGAGTTGGTAAATGTAAGGATTTTTATAAAGTTAGATGATTTTCCGGACTTTTACCATTAGAATTTGGTACATGCTAGGTTTTACTAAAGACGATTAGTAAATGTTGGTTTTGGAAATAAAACTATGAGTATTTTAATAATCATTTATTGCAACTATTATAAACTTACTAAGTCCTATTTATTAATAACTAGTGAAACAGTTTAAAAATACCTTTTTAACGTAACAAAAATTAAATTATCTTGTAAAAAATAATATAATAGCCTACTGGCTAAGCTAATCAGTAATCACAGTATTTTTTCTAATCATTTGGTATTCATTGTTTATTTAATAAAAGTAAAAAAGGATTTTACTTGTTGCAACATGGAGAGCTATCATGGCATTTAGAATTATAAAGTAATCCTGATGACTTGCAAGCGCACTTCTTCATTAGGCATTTTTTTTAAGCAGTTGCACTTCTTGAAACCTTGTCCTCCGGTCAAAGACAATTTTGCGACAACTTCTCNTATAATTGAACTTAAAAAATTAAAAGTTAAAATTAATATTTTGAATGACCACCTTTAACATCCAATAGTGCTTCTATATCACAAGGAATACTCTTTATATATTTTTTTATTTTTGTTCTCATAAATGAGTGATGCTGCCATACCTTAATAAGAATTTTGATCAGTTCTGTTTTGTAGTGTAAAGTTAATATTTTCTATATTTATGATGTTGCCATATAAAAAATTTATTAAAAGTGTTTTGGATATAACAGAGAATAAGAATAACATGAAAAAATACTCATTCCTTAAATAATATTATGAAAAAACAGAAGAAAATAATACAAAAAGTATGATTTTAATCAACAGTCTAATATTTATCAATGTACTGTATTTATAAAACACTAAACAACATGTTGACTGAAATTCCATGATGCAGCAATGAGGTTGAGCAGTGGGGGGGGCCTAATCAACTCCTACTTAAAGTATGTTTCTTCAAATAAACAAAAACCTAATGTCAAGTACTTTGTGCAAAAGTGTATCTTGTTTAAAGTTTATTTTGTACCTTGTTTACCTGATGTGATAAGCCCTTTTCATTTAGTCATGTTTTGATAAGCTATTTGTTTAATGTATCTTGTTTATTGACGATTCCTTTCGTGGAAGCAGAAGTGCTTCATGGCATTTCGACTGCAGAAATTTTCATAAAATATACATCATTTTTTCAAAGAGGAGAATCTCTAATATATCTTCTATATAGAAAGCTGTGGAAGTTTTCAAAAGTTAGTTACTAGAATTTTGAAAGTAATTTGAAAATAGATATTTTGAGGCTTGTCTTTCAGTCTAAGTCTGCTATGCCTGATAGTAATGTATCAGATCCAAAGAAATTATTTGCAGTGCTGAGGTTACCAATGAGTTGAGTAAGTTATCTCTAAAAGATCAATTGCATTTTCACAATTGATTACAGAAACACTGTATTGTGTATTAAACTGTAAAATATAAAAAGTTGATAGAAAGGAACTTTGTATATTCAAAAGGAAATAAATCATATTAAAATGTTAAAAGGGAGTGTGACAATCACTGTATGACTATCATATATACTCTAGTGGATGTTAGTGTAATATATAAATAGGGATGGGCAACCTTTTTCTATGTTAAGGGCAACATTTAAAACTTTCGAACTGACATGGGCTGTGTACTGAAAAAAAACTGTGGGTAAATCAATTATTTATTGATATAAGATTATAAATTGACATAAATATACTTAATATGACTTCTGAAACTGATGTGAATGTAATATATCAAAATATTTGGTTAAATATTATTCATTACTAGTTTTGAGTTATTTTTGATGTGAGTCTGTTAGCTGATTTCTTGTTTCACTTTTTACTAAATTTGTTGCAGAGGAAACTGTTCACAAACATAAGTTGAAGAAAATAATGATAGAATTTTTGCTGCATACTTCTTTAAGTTGGGAAATTGATATATTAATATTTTGTGCAATGCAGGCCATATAAAATATTAATGTGGGCCTCATGTGGCCCAGGAGCCATGGGTTGCCCACCTCTGTATATAAAGATGGGACGAGAGAGGTAAATGGACTCTTTTCAGACTCACTTTTGATTGTTAAAGAGAGACTAAACATATATGACCAAACCCCATATCTTGTACTTATTACACAAGGGATATACTTAAATTAGCTACCTTAGTACACAGAAATTATCAAGAACAATTGGAAAATTTAAAGAAGCTAAAGGAATGAGAAACAGAAAAAAGACTAGAAGATGGGACACAGAAACATTTTGAATAACAAAAAAGAAAGCTTCTCGTGACAAGAAGATTTACAGCACTGTAGCAGAGTTTAAAACAGAAAAAAGTAAAAGAAAGTGAAATACATGAATCAGATCAAGTTTTGTTAAAAGTATCAAGCAAAAAACTGGAAAGGTGATTAATAGAAAGAACATAATTGACATATGGGTGGCATATGCAATGCTTGTAAATGTTAAATGTGTTCAGAAGCAAGAAGCAAAAAAAGAAGGAAGCTGAAAACTTTCAGAAAAATCTTAATAAAAAAACATCATCTTTCATGGCTCATTATTTTCAGAAGAAGCAAAAGACTTAATAGAGGAGTTCTCAAATTTTGGCTCATAGAAAAGAAATAATTTTGAGTTGCTGTTACTAGAGTACAGTTTATTATTCTTTGTTGTAAAGCTGCATATAAGTGAATACAATAAATTATAAGAGTATATAAATGATAAAGATTAAAGATTCTGATTTTTAAGTGTTTATAATTTACTGGAAATATATGCAAAAATTTTTTCATATATTTAGCTGTAAGAGAATAAAAGGAGGAATCATGGCTTTCACTGCTGTTTTGCTCAGTTTTCCTTCCATGTTTTTACTTTGTTTTGTCATTATTGCACTCACTTTTTTTAGAGAAGAAATGACACCCTGAGACCTGAATAGACTAATGAGATTAAGTTAAGTTGATCTCTTAAGTATTCACTATTATGAATATTATGAGTATTCAACTACTATGAAAATCATTAAAATGATATAATGGAATTAGTTATAGAGAAATAAGATGTTTGGCATTAGAGGTAGCTAATTATGAGATATTAGATCAAATCTAAGATGTACCCTATTTTCAGATATACTAAAATCTGAAAAAAGTGCATTTTTTGTTGAGTAAATACAGTATATCAAAATTTATACAATAATAGGTGAATGCTGCTACATCCAGGATGTACAATACTTATGTAATAAGGAAAACATCTACAACAGTGCAAATATATAATTATAAAATTAATACATTGGTGCCTCGTATAACGTACTTAATCCATTCCAGGTGAAAAGTCCGTTATATGAAATGCATTTTCCCATAGAAATACATGTTAAAACATATAATTCGCTCCGCAGCATAAAATAACCATATTGTACCATAAAAAAAATGAAAATGGAGTAGTCACCAATTATGCTGGGTAGTCAGATGTTGTGAGGAGGAGGTGGAGGAACACTTTCTTCACACATTCATACAGATACATACTTTTTACACATTGCAACAGGTTTTTTTTTTATTGTTTTTTAAATGGAGTCAGATTCAGGAGAGGCTACTGAAGCTTGCAGGGTCAACTCCTCTTGTTCCATCCTTTGTTATTTGGCAGCTGGCTTCTTGAAAAACATGTCCAAGGTGGTCTGTTTCTCTCTCTTCTTCAACACCTGTCGCAAATGATAGGCAAGGGTATCATTGATCCTGTTGTCCTCAGCTCTGTTTGGATAATGAGTGTAGGTAAACTCCTGAACCTCTCCCATTCGACAAGGAAGTTTTTGTCAACTTTCACTCCTTCTGATGATGTCTTGCGTTGTTTCAATTGAAATCACCTTTCTGGTTTTTTTAGAAGCCATGATTTGCACAACACTTGAATAAATGTAAATACCCTGCACTGAGGTGATGTACGTAATAAACAAGGGAGCAAACTGAATCTCAACAGGAGCTCTTTACTTCAGATATACTAATAATATATTCTAATAATACTAATACAGTAGAGCGTCGATTTTCCGAATCAATTGGGGACTGGGGTTGTCCGGATAACTGATATTTCGGATAACTGATTTATGTACGAAAAAATAGTTTTACGTATCCGATGTCGAAATTTTTCTCCGTTGCGTGTCGCTTCGCATTGAATTTTCGTCGATGTTAAGCCTAACAAAGATTATTGTATCGTTAAAATTATTTTTTTATTTTGTACAAACAAAATAAATATATTGAAAAATATAAAAATAATAAAAAATTATACTTCAGATGTTAATTTAGTATCAAAACGTAAAATATTTGAGTAGCCCAAGACATAGCCAAAGATTGCAGCGCCACCTCTAGGACGGAAAAGTGACAAATCGAAAGTATCGTGAGCGCGTATTATGATGTATGCAC
>NW_019384543.1:120983-132438 GCF_000671375.1 Centruroides sculpturatus | reverse complement strand
AGTGCTATTGTCTATATCCCCTTCTGACTCATTTTCAACAATGCTTTCTTCCTTGTCCTGTTCGATTGCATTTTCGACGTCATTATTTTGTTCCATATTGTCATGCGAATGCAACAACTTCTCTAAATCTTCTTCAGATCTTATAACTCTAATCATATCACTAGGGATTGCTGAAGTTGCAAGGCCCAATTTCATTGGACAACCAAACATTGCTTCGTAGTGGGAACATTTGATTCCCTCGTGATATGCTCTATTTTCATTGCCTGAATGAATCTTAAACCCTCTGACCACTTTGATAACTGATTGGTTTCCATCCACGTGCTCAACATATTTTCTATGTCTTGATTAGCACGCTCCGCTGATCCTTGACTTTGGCTATGTCTTGCCTTTCCATGTACGATTTTTACATCCGGCCACATGGAGCATAAACTCTCAATAACTTGGTTAGAGAATTCTCGACCATTATCGGAATGAAGGATGCTCGGCGCTCCAAAAGTGGTGAAAATATCCAAAAGATGGTATGCAACTTCTACGGTGCGTTTAGTTTGAAGCGCACAATAGATCATAATTTGGTAAGATGATCTTGGTAAACTAAAATAAATTTATAATTTTTATCTGGGATAGTTTGTAGATCTAGTAGATCAACCTGACAGCGTGAGTTCATTTCACTGTGAAGTATAGGTCTGACAACAATGCCCTTTTTCAAAGTCTCCTGTTTCTTTTGGCAAGGTTGACATAGCTTCAAATATGTCATAGTAGCCTCAACTGTTACATTTTTATACTTGTGGTTGCATTCCTTAAGCATCCGTGTCCTTCCACCGTGGCCAACAGCAACATGCGTTTCTTCGAGAATATTGAATAAGTCCTCGTAACAAATGTAATACCTTATTTCTCCATCCTCCTCCTTTATAGGTGCAATTAGTTTTTCTTCGCCGCTTATAGTCAAAATGTCGTAACGCTTTATACGCCTGTAATGAACAGCTTGTTTTTTTTTCATGTTCTTTGCAGCTTTTACTTCCTCCAAACACTTTGCATATTTGTCCCTATTAAGATAAAAGTTATCTTTCTTGCTTGCAACGAACTCGTCCATTATTTCATAAAATCTCCGTTTCATACTCATCTTGATTCATAAATAACTTTTAGACAACAAAATCTCAAACAAGATTAGAATTAACGTGCGTGTTCTAACGTGTCAAATGATGAAATGAGGCGAGCGAAGGCGGCAACGCGGTGCAGTGCGGAAAGCGGGGACTATTTTTTCAACATTTACCATGTCTCTGAGGTAAAACCTAAGATATACCGAGTAAACTCTAGTAAAACTTCGAAATTAGCGATGATCGCAGAACATTTCGGACTTTTACCACAAAGATTTGGTAAATCTTTGGTTTTACTGGAAGATCTTAGGATTTACCATAGTTCGAGCATTTACAGTAACATATGTATGTATATACCTGTATGTGTATGTATATATATATGTATGTGTGTGTGTATTTGCATGTGCATGAATACTATTTTGAAAACAATGAACAGTTTTAGTTGATGATGAAATTCCAACATGATATTGCAATTTTGTGAAGTCTCAGATGATACTTTTCAATGTTTATATTTAATTCATATTTTTTGTTTAAATTGCTTTTAAAATCTGGTTATTGATTAAATTTAATAAATTGTTTCTTTCTTCAAAAAAAAAATAATAATTTTAAGGCGTTATATTCTTAATAANTTTTTATACTTGTATCTTTCTAGTTGATTATTTCAATTGGTTTTACTCAAGCAATTAAACTTTATTCAATTAAATTACAAGCCCCATTAGGTATGTTTAATTACATTTATTTTGTTTTTAATGCTATAATTACAGTAATTAAAATAACAAAATTCTGTTCATTAATTGTACATGAAGTTTATGCTTTGAAAATGTTTTCAATGAGAAATAAACAGATTTCTATAATGTTTACAAAATTAATAGCATAATTATTTAAATTATATATATAATATATTATTTGTTTTGTTCATACTTAAGAAGCAATTTATCATGTAATTTCAGTTTGAAATTTTTATTATTATTTTGTTAATTTTTAGATTCTGGTCCAAAGATTATGAAACTTTTTATTAATCAACCATGTACATTAGATTTTGATCAAGCTGATAGTATGGAACCAGTTCAAACATTAGAGTATGTTTTTCAATGTTTATCAGAGTAATAGTAGTGATTTATGTATGTATGTATATATATTACTTAAAAATAAGTAAAGTATTATTTGAATAATTTGAAATAATCCAACACTAAGTTACAGATTAAACAGATTTATACAGTTTATAATATGAAAATGAACATTATTAAATATAGTATTCTATATAATAAATACAGAATTCTGTATTATTATTATCATGCTTTTTGTTTGTGTTGCTTGTTCTTTTGTAATGTTTTCACAATTCTTGCAGTTNTATCATTTTATTTTTATCTATGTCTAAAGAAAAATATAAATAATTTAAAGTTTTTTCAATCATATTCTTATTTTTTGTAAATGGTGGGAGCTAATTAATATTTAACCAATGTACTAATTTAATTATATATCATGTCGTGTGCAATGCATAAATTTTAACAAGAAAGCTGAGTAAGTTGAATAAATATTACATTATGAATTTGTAAATGGTGTGTTGGAAGTGAATTTAACTCAGTAATATAACAAACTATGTTGTGAATAATTTGATTTGTAAGTGATATTGTTCTATGATTTGATAAACTTCATTAATAATAAAAATTATAATACTTTAAAACATTTATGGATATTTGTTTATTAAAAAATTATTATGTTATAATTTTAACAATTTAGTTAAAAGCTATTCTTTAATATTCTTATTTAATTTTTTATTAGATTGCTGGTAGAAAAGGAGAGAGCCATTGATTCTAACTATAGCTTAAAATAACCATTTAATTAATACATTTATGTGCTTTCTGATGATTGGTAAGAATGAAGATTTGATTGACACAAGAAGTTGTCTTTGTGTAATATCAATTTATATTTTATTCTAAACTTTATATATGAAAATTAATACTCTTGTTTAAAATAATAAAAGCTAATATTGTACATTGTCAATTCCAATTTGTTATTGATTTATTAATAAATATATTATGAAAAATAAAAAGTGTGATAAAGCTTAATGTTAAAATTATTAAATAATATGAAAAAATAAACAATGTAAACTGGTGATTGAAATTTATAACATTAAAATCTTTGACAATGATATTAAAAAATATATTTGGACTCTATTGTAAATGATCTAAAATATAACATTAAGAAATGTCTTTCAATTAATGTCTTTATAAACTTTTATTGTTATCAAAAATTTTATTTGATATTTTAATGTTATTTTATTTTAATTGTAATAACATTTTATGTAACTAATATTTATCCCCTGCAAGCAGGATTTAAGAGTTTAAAATAAAAATTTCAAATTTTGCATTGAATAATCAGTTTAAAAATATAAATTTAAATGTCAGTTGAAACCAGAATATTTTAATTAATATTGATCATAATGTATTATTATTTCCTAAAGAGTAGATAGTTTCAATTCACTTTTTTATTAAATGAAACATTTTTAGTTTTGTGAGGCACCTGCAAAGTTGTAGATATGAATATGTAGATCTAGAAAAAAATTAAATATTTATTTGTAAAAATGGTGTCCCTCTTCAGCNGTGAAAGGCATGAAAGCATAATAAAACAGTTTTCAGAAAAGAATATTCTAGTGTGACCATTTTTAGGAAACAAAATAATAAATATTGTATTAGAATGTATTGTTAACTTGCCTTAGTGTTACTTTTTCATATTTAAGAAAACTAATAACAATGTTGAATGAATTTAAAGTTAAATAAATACATTTAATAAAAAAATAACTCATTCAACAGATAAATTATTTTGAGAAATGAATGAATATAATTAAATAAAGGAAAATTCATACTGCTTATTAATTAAGGAGACAAGCAGTTTGAGCTTTCTTTTTAGATAAATTATTTTGATCAGAAATTCTCATTTTTTTAAACTAATAATTTCTAACACTGGACTCCACCTCTGTCTTATAAGTTAAAACTTCTATAAAAAATCACTGAATATAGTAATTCAATTTGAATTGATTAATATATTTGTTTTCTACAAAATTATATAATTATTAAACTTATGCTAAAATCGTATAAATAATAGTTTTTAAAAATACAATTAAACGTTTAAAAAAAACAGAAGTAATAGATACTTGTAATCACTTCTGTTTCTTATTTTTATTATAAAATATGACGTTGATCAGTTTAGCTGTCTATTCATTCATAAATAAACTTAGTTGGAAAATTAAAGTAATTAATATTTTTATGTTTACTAACTTGATATTAGTAAACAAACATTAGAAATTCCTTGTTACATTTGCTGAGATAGCTACAAAAATAGTGTTATATTTATAAATGTTGGATTATTACAATTGAAGAAAACTAGATCAAGATTAGTTTATTGCATTACTGAAGTAATGCGCGATTTTGTTATCGTTGAACGGTAGTTTAGTAACTTACGCAATCTTAAAAATCAAAAGAATTATTTTCGAGTCGATACAGTTGCTCAAATTAGATATTTGTTTAGAAATTTACAACACGATAAAGAAAAAAATTATATTTCCGGGTGAATTTTTTTCTCTCTAGTTGTGTTGGTGAAATCTGAACTTTTGTCATCCCGGATAAATTATATCCAGGATACAGGACAATGCACACGTATTCTGGGAATATCCCAAATTAACTAGAACAGTTGGTCATCCTAAATTTCATAAAATCAAGTAATATATTTTAAAAAATAACAATCAGATATTCTGTAATAAATCTCTTTTTCTTAAATATCCTCCAGTTTAATTATAGGAAAGAAAGATTAAATAAATAATTTTATGTTGTGTCAGAAATAATTGTTAAATTTCTCAATTTCACTTTTAAATAACTTGACTTTCCTATTAAATATTTAATCACAGGAACCCAAGGAGAAAATCAACACGAAATACAGGAAAAAAGTGGCGATTTTGTATTAATATTAGGACATAAACCAATAAAAAGTATAATTTGTATAATTTAAAGTTTTTGGATAATTAATTTTCAGTTTTTTTCTTAACTGTTGATAGGAAATTTTCTAATATTTTTTTAAATAGGTGGCATTTATCATTTTAACACAAATATCTAATCAGAACTTTTCTCTGCACTCGTGAAAAGATTTATCCGTCGGATTTTCTAAGTAAATTTTATCATTCTTATTAACACACTTTAAATAAGAAAAACGATTTAACACGAAATGAAAAGAAAAATAATGTTCCACATGAAAAACGAACGTTTTAAACATACTATATTTTCCGAAAAATTGCAACTTATGAAAAAGTAAGATTTTCAATTTTTTAAAGTTTAATTTTATAAACGGTTAATTGAAAACATCAGCATTTAAAATGAGCTAAAGCACTATTTAATACGAAATGTCTTTGACAGATGGCATTGGAAATTAGTAGTTTCAAGACAAGTTTGAGATCTCAGCGTTGTAGACCATGCCTATAAAAAGAGTAAAGAAAGAGTGAAACCAATGGTCTATATTTCATTCCTCGCGAGATATATTTCCTACAATAATTTCTCAGAGAGCGTTGCTGGATAACCAATGTTTCAAATAAAACGAACTATGTCATTTGTTTGCTAGTCCAGCTGTATTAAAACTGCTTTACCAGGCTACGCGTCCACAATGAAACTTAGACTTAGCGTCACTATTTATTTGCTTCGGCACTATTTATTTTGCCAGCGAAGTCGAGAGGGTTAAACTGGAACTAAATCGAGTGCTGCGTTAAATTAAAGTAAAGTACAACAAGAATTCTATCACCCCAAGGCAAATGAAATGTTAAAAAGTCAAGTTGCGCAGTTAAGATCATGTCTAATTAATTAACACACTATCGCTATCTCCCAATATCTAGCATGAAAAATGCTCTGTAATAATTGCAGAACTTTTTCCAAACTTTAGTAACAAATTGGCAATTTTTATTAACGTATAGCCAAATTGTTACTGAAGAAGGTGCTGCAGAATTAGCTGATGAAAACGAAAAAATCAAAGTAAAGATATAGATTTCCAATAAGAGAAGTTTTGCGAGTACTTTGTCGTTGCATACAGTACAGATATGTTGGCCATCAAAACATTATGAATTTGAGCGTTTTATTAATGAAATATTGTCAGAAAACAACCGAAATGAAGGTCATTTGTGAAATCCATTAGCTCGGTGTTTCTCAGCCTGTAGTCTTCAGGCAGACTTAAATTAATAAAGATTAAAACTTCGTTCAATGATTATTCGCTTTTAATAATTTGCGCTACCGACCATGTTACGGGACTAGGGACATGTTATCTTACTACAAATACTTTGTAGTATATGCAAGGCTTAAAATGAACTCAGTATAAATTAACTTACTCAAATGTAAATAGAAACTTTACGTTGAAGTTTGATTATACCATTTATAATTAAATGATAAATTAGATAAAATTTTCATATCATTTACGTTTTATAAAATGTTGCCTTACTTTAAAAACATATTAATTTAATTATTAATATTTTATGTTTTTAAAATATGAACTTATAAATTAAATTACAAATGAAGATAATTTGTAATTTTAATCTCAAAAACGTTACTATGATATCAGGGTTTGTGATTTTAAATCCCACCATCCAGTTAACAATTTGAAGATTGAGTTCTCGGTGTTATTAGGTATTTAACAATAGACGTAATTTATCAAATATACGACTATTAATCTTATAAATGATATTTAACTGCGTGTACTTTATTCCGAGAATATCTGATTTTCTTTCCACTTTAATTTAATGGATATCTTTTTTTTATCCATGTTTAATCCGACTAAACGTCAGGTAAATTCATCACCGAAATTGAAAAATCGATTTTAATTCTTTTATTTGGATCAATTATATTAATAATTCACAATTATTATAAAAAATTCACAAAAAGTACATTTATGATTTGAAGTCCTTTCAGAATGATGGCGGAAGTTAAATAATCCATTTTAAAATTAATTGCTCTTTGATAGATCATGCCATCATGATCTTTAACGACAATCATAGCAAACTGAATTTTGTGTAAGAGAGACAGGATGATATCACTCTCGATTGTTTTATTGTCATGCTTAATGTTAAATACAGAAATTCAGAGTAAAGTTACAATTACAAGCAGTTACTTTTACCAAGCTGTCCCAAAGAAATTGATGGCTCCCCAATTGTTTTCCAGTTTTCAAGCGACATCTTGTTTGCGTCTTTGTATGCAGCGCGGTTATTCCTGCAGAAATTTTAGTGTAAACATGGAAACTATGGAATGTAAATTAAATCTTGATCAGTCTGAGTTAGACTTTTTTGAAAAGGAATCGAATAGTAACACTGAATTATCGAAAACTAACAGCTTTGTATTTTACGAAAAACACGTAAGTTGTGTTCTGCTTGTTTTGAGATTATTTTTATACCTTACATTAACAAAGTATTAGTCTGCAATTAGTTAATATTTATGTATGATTTCTAATTTAATGTTATTTATCTAATTAGTTCCCCCATTTTACCTCTGCATTTGCCCAAGAAACTTTAATTGTAATAATTTAAAATGTATTATACATTAGGAAGATATGCAGAAATACTATGCATTTAAAGAAACTAAATATTTGGAATTTTAGATTTCTCATTCAAGTCTCGAAAATACATAAATATTTTCTGAAAATTTCAGATTAAACAGTATATTTTTGTGATTTTCGGATTTTTATTAATATATTTAACTCAAGTGTTGTTAAATTACAAATATTTCTGGAAATATACTGTGACTATTTGATAGAACAATATAACTGATGTAAGAATGAAAATTAATATGTAAGTACAGTAAAAATATGTTATAATGAATTTTAACGTTTCCGAGAGTATTTATTATAAGAGCTTCTAAGACATAGAGATACGAAGATACATAGAAAAACATGAAAAAGTGCGGAGAATTGAATACGCAGGGATATTTAGCAACTTATTGTTGAAAAGATAAAAATAATTTTTATATAGTCAATTTTGATTTGTTTAATATTAAAGTTTAAGTTCACAAAATACATTAATACATTCTACTCAATTTTATTTCTGTATTATCTCTTTCTCCTATTAGCACTCATTTCATTTCAATTTGCTATTATTTATATTAGTTTTTTTTTTTTAAATTAATAAATAATAACAAATTGAAATGCGTGTTAAGGTCTTTTAATTTGTAAAATGAGTTTAAGACGGTATCGAAAGTCCGAAAATCTTGTAATAATAAAATGAAATTACATTTTAAATATAGAATGAAATGATCTTATTAAATTGGACTAATCATTAAGAATATACAAGTTGCAAAATTTGCATGGATATTTCTAAAAACATATTTTACTTCACCAGAATAAAATTTTATAATTTAACAATTTTTTTTTTAAACTGAACTAAATTAGATAATCTTTAACATAATGTTTTAAGATAGTTATTTCTTTACTAATCTAATTTAATTATATTCGATAACTAAGGAATAGTTAATGTAATGTTTAACATAATAATATAGTAACATGCAAAACATTATTATAATAATATTAATGATATTAAAAGTACACAGAGATTTTATTTGATTATTAAAAAATACTGTATATTGCACAAGTGACACAATAGTATGTATTATAAGTAAGATAAAACTGCAAATAAATCTTTCTACAGTGTCAAGAAGTTCCTAAAAACATTAAACTTAGTTAACGGAAAATTAGTGTACCGTATTATAATTTATAAAAATGCCATTAAACTATAAAAATAAAAGTAACTAATTATGATTAAAAATATAATTGATCTTAAAACATTTTGAAGTATTTGTTAAAAAATTTGTAATTTATAAATTCAGTTCCCAAAAGTACAAAACGTCAGAATTATTGTTATCAGTAATTAAAAAAAATGAAATTATTGTTTTATATTAAACTATATTTAAATAAATGTCGATCAACGAGTTAAAATATATATTTGTAAATAAGATTAACAATAAAAATAATTAACGCAATAATGAATATTCATTACTAGCAGATGAGCCCGACGTTGCTCGGGCAAAAAGAAATAACGATAGCGAAGATTAAGATTATTAGATTATAGCTGATCTTACCCGTTTTTACCTGGTGCATGAATTAGGTACTCCCTCTTCCGAGACTAATTAGAAAAGATTTAGATGGGTCTAAAAGTATGTTCGATTATTCTCAAAAATGCAAAAAAAAAAAGCATCTAAAATAGTACAGTAAAGCAGAGTTCTTTAAAATTATCCTTAACCCTTCTCCCTTGCTGGGGGAATTTCCAAAAATTCCTTCTTATGTGCATTTGCAAGGCGTATTAAAGTTTAAGTTCACAAAATACATTAATACATTCTACTCAATTTTATTTCTGTATTATCTCTTTCTCCTATTAGCACTCATTTCATTTCAATTTGCTATTATTTATATTAGTTTTCTTTGCAAGGCGTATGCTACTAAAACTCAGTAAAAACGCAAAAAAACCACATGTTTAAAATCATAATTGAATTTTAACTGAATAAATCTTTAGTATTCAACAAGATTTTTTATTTAATTAAATTTTAATAACCTATAAAATTTTTAAAAAATCAGAAAGTTTTTATTATAACGGAGAATTAACTTACTTGATGATAACTTTACTTGAATTATATGGTTGATTTTAAATTATAAAAAACTTGTTTGGAAGTTTATATTTCCGTGCTCCTTAATCCTCACCCCAAGGTTTCTATTAGTGACCCCAACGTAGTCCTTATCGATTCCCAACTAGTCATTTTTGTAGGGAATTGCATATACTCCTGCCTGTTCATTATCATCAATTCTTTCTTTGTCATTTCTAATCAACCTATACACTGTGGGGGCCCTTTTACATATTATACTGGCGTTTTTGTGTCTCGCTATTTGCTTCATAATCGGGAAGAGACATTTATTATTCGNCCCAACGTAGTCCTTATCGATTCCCAACTGGTCATTTTTGTAGGGAATTGCATATACTCCTGCCTGTTCATTATCATCAATTCTTTCTTTGTCATTTCTAATCAACCTATACACTGTGGGGGCCCTTTTACATATTATACTGGCGTTTTTGTGTCTCGCTATTTGCTTCATAATCGGGAAGAGACATTTATTATACGTAAACTTTGCGAAGTTAACCCCAGCCTCCGGTTTCTTCTTAGAGCTGCTCCTAGGTTTTACGTACGCTTCTATTAGACGCTCTATAGATCTTATTCCAAACCCTAACTCTTTTGCAACTTTTTTGATCCTACACAGCTCATTCATCGTGTCCATTACATTTGAGCAATAGAGAAACGCTCTTCTGATTAACGCCCTAAATGCAAATAGTTTATAAACCGTTGGGTCATTAGAATTTGCCGGAATATACATCGAATCATGCGTGGGCTTGATGTAGATCTTCGTGCATAAAGTTCTATTCTTAAATTCAATGCTAACGTCCAAGAAGTGTAGCTCCTTGTTACTAATTTGCTCCAGGTTAAGTTTTAAGCCATGTTGGTTAGAGTTCACTTGGTCTAAGAATCGTTTTATCATATCTTCCAAATAATTAGAACATCATCTACATATCTTTTGTACATGATTATGTATTCATTATAGTTGATAAGCGTCATGCGTTCTATTTTTCTCACGACAAACTCACAGAGCATGCCAGACATCGGGACTCCGTTTATATTTCCAATTCAATATTTCGAATTTTCCGAATTTGGAACGAATTCAAATACTCGTTCGAATTCGTTTATTTTGAATTTATTGTTTTGGGGTTACTCGAAAGGTGGAAATGATTTAAATATTTATTAATTGCCAAAATGTATACTCTATGTGCCACTAGTTACTTTTCTTTATAATTTACACTTTATATTGACTAAAACTAACTCTTTCTTCCTCTTCCCTCGAGGGGTGTTGGAATTTCCAAAAATCCCTTCTTAGTGTGCGTACCCTGAGTACCAAATTTCAACTTTCAACTCCTAACCATTTGGGCTCTGTGATTATTATTATTATTATTATCATAATCATCATTATCAACCCATCTCGATTATATTATAAGATAAAGTTTAAATGAATATTTCTACTATTAAAAGTTTGTTTTATATATTTGTAAGTACAGTTGTCCCTCGATAATCCAACAGGTATGGGACCAAAGGGGTGTCGGATTACCAAAAGTGTCCGGATTACCGAAAATAATTACATATTTCGCATTGTTTTGCTAGCAGTAACTTACAATATTCTCTACTCCAACTGTTCGAACAGAACTGCTCACATAAAACACACGAAATGTGTGTCATCGAGTAAGAATTGGATGGGGAGATTCACATCGCGACATGCTTCTGTGCAAGCAGACACGTAACGGGGACGGGTAC
>NW_019384543.1:30831-120272 GCF_000671375.1 Centruroides sculpturatus | reverse complement strand
ATAATTAGCAAAAAATAGTTGAAATAAAGTGATTAAACAAAAATTATTACAAATATCGTAAATAACAGTTCACAAATGCATATATAGAGATATTTTTTGAAGGGGGAGAAATGGTCTTCACAATTTGAAATCGATCTAACACAATGCTCAAATGCTCGTGTAAACGCGCGCCATCTATCGTAGGATAAATGTACTTCGTGGGAGTGTATTAAAAAACTTTCCGAAGTTTTATGGCAATCGTACTATGCCACAAACTTTCGCCGGAGTATATTAAACAATTTCCCAAAGTTTCACGGCAATCGGATAAACGGTGTGGTAATGCATAAAGGACAGACAGACACACACACACACACACACACACATACATTCATTTTTATATATATAGATATGTAAGATAAGAAAAACTTATTTTAATTATAAAATATGTGAAATTTGTATTGTTTTACTATGAATTATTTATATATTTCTATATTTACTATGCAAATAAACCTTTGCAGATTAATTGTAGAGAAGTGTTTTGTGAAAACGGAGGAACATGCATAAACACAAAACCTGATGTTTTTTCTAATTTAGCTTACAAGTGTCATTGTGTATGTGGTTCGTGTGGACAAAAATGTGAAAAAAGTAAGTCTATTTTAAAGTCGAATATTCACAATTTTACTGTATAAGTAAGTAAATGCTTTACTTGTATTAATTAAAATTATATTGTGTTTTTATTGATTTGTTATTGGTTAAATATTTTTCTAGGAAATTTTCGCCATGTACCCAACAAAGGAATCGCTGAAAATAACATAGCCGAAGTGGAAGTATTCACCGTCGACCAATGTTTAGATTTGTGTCGTCAAAACAACAGTTGTAAATCAGTAGATTTTTCAATGTCCGAAAAAATCTGCTATTTGAATGCTTTTAATCACGAAGAGAAAATATTGCACTCTTTTGACCATATAGATTATTATTACCCTAATTGTCATTGCTGAGATTAGATTTATATTATATTAACTTAAGATTTAGAGAAAAGAAAATACATAGAAAATATAGTAAACTATATAATTAAATAAATTCAATATACTGTAGACTAAAATGCTAATTTACTATATTATTTAGTAAATATAAAAACAATGTTTTAGCAAAATTAAAATAATATAGAAAAGGTATTTCAAATACTTTTCTAGGAAAAATGTAGTAATAAATAAAACCAAAAATAGGTAAGTAATTTAAGAAAATAATGAAATTGATTTCGTAAAAGCGATTTAAGAACATTACAATTTCCTTATTGCTTATGAGTAAATTAATTATACTTTGTCATTTACGTCTATTGTTTATATTAAATAAATTATTAGAAAATTNTTATCTTATTATCTTAGTTTTTTATATCTTGTAATAGCGCAAGAAATTACATAGTTTCAGATAATTCAGTATAATTCAGATAATATTGTTCCCTCTAGCGTCCTATTTATATATCCCTCTAACAATTCAGATAATAATACAGGATGTTTTCCTCTAATATTCCTAGTTTTAAACTGTTCTATAAAATCCATTCACCTGACATTATCTCTGAACATTTTTCTCTATGGGCAAGTCAAGAATTTTGTCTTTACGAAAGTGTCAGACAAAAGAGCCCTGTATACAAAAATTGCAGTTGTCATTAACAGTGTGTTGCCACCACAATCTTACCTACGTGACAATGGAGGTCCAGATTGCCACCATGCAGCAGCACCCCTTTTGAATGTATGCAAAACTTGGAGTATTGACCAACCAACATTCTCTAGCAGATTTTATTCAAATATCTGAACAAATGGATTTTATAGAGCAGTTTAAAACTAGGAACATTAGAGGGAAAACACTCTATATACAGTATTAATCATCTATTGTATTTGTGTAAATTTGCCTTCTGTTTTCTTAATGTGGGGATATTATCAAACTATATAACAATGCAAGTTCAACTCATATTTGTAGATTATTTACAACTTCCAGATTTTTACTGTTTTTGCTTCATTACATTCCTTAAAAGAGAAATTAAGATATTATTTTATTTGCTGTCATCAGTTATGCTTTGATTTTGTTGGTGTGTTTTCTCAAAAACTTTTCTCAAAGCACGTTTTGATTGTTGAATGTTTTTTCAGTCATCTAATTTCCCTTCTGTGTTATTTCAAAATATAATGAATTTTATCGTCTCTGTTTTTAGCATACTGTAAACTTTTGTTTATATCAATTATTTATTTATGATGCTTTTAGAAGTAAGAGAAATTCATATATTTTTCCCAGGTATTTAAATGTGATTCGTATAATTTTAAGGAAGGCTTTACAATAAGGTATCGATTAAAGGTTACGAGAAATCTGAATGCAGTGCTATTTGGACGGCCGGATGACCGAGCGGTTAAAGCGGTAGACTACTGTTCTGGATACCAGGGATTGATAAACTTTTCGGAAAATTTTTCGGGGTGGTCGGTCCAGATATGTTGGATCGTCTATCACCATCCGGTCACCCCATTAGGAGCCTAGCCGAACCTGTAACGGGCTTGCTAAAAAGGAGCCCTCTTAGTGCCCATAGGATTGAGAGAGTTAAAAATATATATTATTTGGACTAATTGATAAGATAAGATAGCGCAATGCATGATTGAAATGTCAAAGAGATTCTTTCTGACAGTACATTCTATGGGAAGCTCTCCCTTATTTATGTATTAGACAGGTTGAGAAAACCTGAAAAACTCCAAGCGTTAGTCCTGGTTTCTCTCCTAACCAACTCTCGTTAGGAGCGAAATCTGGACCAACGCTGCTATACGCCATACTATATCATGCCACACCAAAACTTTGTATAGTATTAACTTGATAGTAATATTGAAATACAGTAATTGATAGCAAATTAAGACAAAACATCAACAAAATTGTTGACATCGTCACAATGCCGGACTGAAATTTTTAATCATATTTTTAATTTATTTAATCTAAAATATATGCTCTCGATTTTACTGTCTTCTCTCTGTAGATCAAACTTTTCCTGATAACAGTCATCTTTCTAACTTTGTTTTGGAGAAAATTTTTGAATTGAAATAACGTGACTTCCGTTTCAGACCGGAAAGTTTGTATATAGTTAATCGGAATCTCCTGCTCCTAAGTTTTCCATATTTAATCTATTTAATTCCGTTCTCGTCATTAAGGAAGGAAACTTAATGTTACAAAGTTTTATTATAAACAACTTTGTAAATAGTGTGCAATTTTAGTTAAATAGCATGAGTTAGAGACAAATGTATGGTGTGCGAAGGGTAAGCTTACTCAAGGTACTGCTCACCAAGTTTAAACTTACATCGCAGCTATAAATTGATTTTATTTTAATTTTTATTTAAAGTATTATATCTTCGAATTTTTGCCGGTTGCTCGAATACGGTTAACGAAGACCTACTATATTATGATTGTATAGTGAATAATTTTCCAATCTTCTTTAAAATGTTATTACAGGACGAATAAATATTAACATAAAAAAACAAATATGAATTACGAATTTCAAAACATAAGTATGCAAACAAATAGTGTAATTTTATCATTTCTTTAAATAATACAAAAATATAATAAGATATTTCAGAGACATTTATAACAATATATATGGAGTAGACTGTCGATTATCCGTAATAATCAGGATTGTACACTCAGAAACCGATTTTTTCAGAATTTTTTTTACCGATCCAACCACACACGGTAATAAAAGAATAAAAGATAAATATCTTAAGGCAGAGGTTCTTAACCAGGGTGTCCGGAGAAAGTTTTTAGGAGTCCATAGGCTTGGAAGGGTAAAAATCAACTTTAACTTTTTACGTTTAAATATTTTAAACGTATTGTTAAGAAAGAAGCACATATATTACTTTATCATTTGTGTTTATTTTAATAAATGTATTTCTATATAACTGTCCTCTTTAGTAATTTTATTTTAAGCATTTAAAAACATTATTTCGAGAATGGGTCCGTGACCTTCACTTGACTGGAAAAGGAGTCCATGGAATAAAAAAAGGTTAAGAACCTCTGTCTTAAAGTAAAAGTAAAATATTAATTTTAATTTTAGTATAATGGTGAAAGGTCAAGGCATAGAAATTTAATATGTATGAATGATAAGAAATAACGAAAAAACAAGTTCATTAAAAACACGAGATATTCTTTCGTTGCAATCTACAACGTACTTACGAAACTGAATTCAAAATAAAAAGTACATACACGTAAAATTAATAACAAAGAGAATGCTCAATAGTAGCCTATAAATGATCATCGACAATGGTTATTACGTAAAAACTTCGTAATTTCTAGAATTAATATTTTCTGAAATCCAGTAACGCAGTGTTTCCCAACGTGGGGCCCACGCCCCACAGGGGGCAATTGGATTGTTAAGAGGGGGAATTCGAAAATGGACTCGTTTAAAGTTTAAGTTAATCGTATAGCCCAAGCATGGCTAACATACGGCTCGTCTAATGAATTTATATGGCCCGCGTTTAATCTTTCAATATTTGCTACTCAAGTACGAATAGCTCGATGCAAAATTCTGATGCCTAAAAAAAAAGGTTAACAACTCACTGTGTGTTTAGAGTTAACGTTCCATTACAAATCTCATAAGTACAGCGTAGAATGTTGATAACGTGAAAAATGTATCTGTAATCTCTATGTATAGTTTAGTCTCTACGTGGTGACACCACAATGACATCTCGCACCACCTCAAAATCTTCCTAGGACAGCCTCTAGTTCGGCCCGTGAAATAAGTTTTCTTTCCAATTCGGCCCGGGGCAAAAACTGTTGGCCACTCCTGATATAGCCGCTGTATATGTTAGTAAATTCTTATGCATATGTATGCATAAGAATTTTAGAAAGGCTTAGGTGGGGCATAGCACAAAAAAGGTTGGGAAACACTGCAGTAACGAATTTAGAAATATAGCATCCCTAGGCCAACGTTCTGAACTTTCTTGAAACTAAATTCTTTAAATTCTTTAAATTCTCAAAATTCTTCATAATTCGGCAAAATTTTTTTATTTAAGTAAAAAATACAATGACAGTTAAAAGTACACTTTACTATACAACATATACACTATATTGCTGAGAATCATTTTTACTACTTTAACTAACGTTTTCAACCCGATCAATAGGCCATCATCAGGCTATCAGTTTACTGAAAAGTTTACAATCGTTCTATAATCGAACCAATATGCAATAACAAATTCGAGTAATATTCAATGAGTCTGAGTGTATGTCGAAGAATACGTTTTACTTTTTATTAACCGAAACAAAAGCAAATAGTTAAAAGTATGATATTAATTTATTGAAAAATTACATATTAAAATTCTTAAAAAAGAAAAAGAAAGAAAGAAATATATATCATTTGCTTTAATTTAACAAACATAAATTCTCATTTTCCTCTATTACTATATGAAATTTTCCTTTTTATTAATTTTTGATGTTCGTTTGTAATTATATAATTATGACCTTTCATATTATTAGACTGTAAGTTAGATCTAATAACGCAGATAGAATTTGAAAGATTTTTTTCCATTCTATTTCTTTTTACATCATTTATAATGGAGAATTTTCTTTCAGCCTCTGCATTAGAACAAAGCAATATGATCACAAGTAAGTTATTGCTAAACATAGTGCCGTAACTAGCCATTCCTGTGCACTGTGCAAGAATTTGCATTTAGGCTCCTTAATTAATTCGGTTTGGGAAAATAATAAAACAAATACATGCATTTTGGACCCCCTTCCAAGTGGGCCCTGTGCGGGTCCACCTGTTGCACCTGCCTAGTTACGGCACTGGCTAAACAGGTCAAGTTTCTAAAAAGAAAATCTCCATTACATCTGGATTCAAGTTCATGTCTTACTTAGAAGGATGAAGTACTGTACGTTGTCTTTCTCCTGGTTACTCGATTGTCTAACACACTCTCTCTTTAGAATAGTAGTTAAAAACTTCAAAACTACTGTTGTAAAGAGAGAGAGAGAGTTTCTGTTGTAGATTCTTTCATAAAAGATGTATTTTCAATGGACGCCCTAATAATTTTGATATTAGATTGAAGATTATTTTAACCACTGAGAAATGCAATGCTTTTTTAAAACTCTCTCCGTGCTGTGGTCACTAAGAGAGCCTCTTATTGCAAGCCTATTATGGGTTCGGCCAGCTCACAACGGGGCGGCGAGGGACGGGACCCTGACATATCCGGACGGACCACTTCCCAAAAAATTTCTGGGGATTATTCGATCCGTCTGGATTTGATTCCGGTTCTCCAGAGCGGTAGGCTGCACCTTGAAAGCTCGGTCATCTAGCCGAAAATGTAATGCTTAATAGTAAAACAATCCATAAACATCTTAAAAATTGCATTAATAACTTTAATTTCTAACGTTTTCGATCACGACTGAAAACGTTATTTATTTATGTGAATAATCATAAATTTAAAATTTAATTATAATATATTGCAAATTAAAAATTCAATGTTTCTTAACTATACAGTAAGATTTTCATGAAAATTTGAATACAAAATATCAGAAAAATAGAAATTTTTAATATTGCATATTTAATATTGAAAAAGCAACTAAAAAAATTAATTTACAGTAATAGCTCGGTTTTCGTTGACTTCGGTTATCGTCGGTTTCGGTTTTCGTCGATTTTTTCTGCGAAAAATTTGTCTCGGTTTACGTCGGTTGCCTCTAATTTCGTCGGCGTGCCTATGTGACCTCCTGCTAATGTTGCGAAAACAAATAGCAACCCACGTGTTTTCCTTGCTTAATGTGGCGTTGTTTCTCGTTGTGTGAGCATTATTACCCCGTGCCTCTAGCCAAACAATTCCATTGCTTTCCTTCCCTTTTTGCTCCACCATAGGACCGAAGAAAGTTTCAGAGCCAGCAGCCCTTTGAAGAAAGCTAGGAAGACGATCGAGTTGAAGAAGGAAATCATTGAAAAATACGAGAGCAACATTAAGATTGATAAAATCGGACTTTTTTAATATTCATTTTATATTAATTTCGTATTGTTTTTAATATTAAACATTATATTTATTCTCTATAAAATGTGTTTTTGGTATGTATTTTAGAGTGTCTAGAACGAATTACTGTAATTGGATTTACATTAATTCACATGGAAATAATTGCCTCAGTTTTCGTCGGTTTCGGATTTTGCCGATTGTTTTCGACGAATTATCGACGAAAACCGAGGTATCACTGTATAATGAAAAACTGAAGATTTTAAATAATTTAATCTCTATATTTATTCATGTTTTTAAACCACATTTCACAAATTTCATGTTGAATTTATTGTAAAGAAAAACAAAAAATATATTACGTCATTTACTTTTTATATTTTTTTATATATGTCATTTATACGTCATATATATATATATATATTTTACGTCAAAACATAAAAAATATATAACTGCGAACTAATTAAAATATGGCGGATGTGGTTTGTCAAGTTTTTCATTCGATAAAAGGCGCGAGAGATAAAATTACGTCCTTGACATAAATTATTTATATTTATATATAATTATAACAAATTAAAAATTTTAAACATAATTAAAATCGTTTCCTTTTTCTAAATACAATTTGCTTTTGTAGATTTGGTAATATTTGGGCGGAAATAATTTTTAATATTAAAGGAACGTCCGATAGGGTTCAGATGAGTCATTCCTCGTGTTTTAGACAGAAAATGTGCATGTTGTGTGTTTTCATATAATTAGTTTCGCTATTCAGACATTTTATTGTTGTGTTCACTACTGTATATTTATGTGATAGTTTATTTAATTAATAAAGACGAAAACAGCAAAAAATGGCTGTTGATATGTTAAGTTTGAATGAAATTGATCAAAAATTCCTACGTGACAATATGCTCACGTCTGAAGATTTGGAACTTGGTATGAATATTTTCATTACATTTTTAAATTTAAACACGTGGTATACTAAATGAAACCTTTCACAAGAGTAATGGAAGCATTATTACTTATTTTAAAGTTTGGACGTGACTTTATTATGCGTGTTCATTTCAATAAAGAAATATTTATATATTATGAATCAATATAAGAAGATTTTATCTAAACTTTTCATCTTTCGCAATTACTTTTCATCTATTCGGAGATGGGCTATTATTACGCGCCATCTTTATTTACTCCTGAAAATTAGCTATGTTGCGAAGGTTTATGGTTATGTTCAGTTCATTTATAATTAATAAAAGTGCTTTAATAAAATTAAAATAGCTTATTTACTGTTTTATATTATGTTTTATACAAACGATTAATTATATTTTTAAAAATTTATTCTTAAAATTAAAGAAGAAGCATACCAAGATTGTGAATATTATACATAATTTAAAAGTACATTAAATGTATAAAGTGGATCATTTCTATATAATAAAATATTTTAATATTTATTGACAAATGTTTAAAATCATAACATTTGCACTTATAAAAAAACAGCTGCAGTTGTAAACTTTAAAAGAAGTCATCATTTGTAAATGTAGAATTTTAATATAATTGTTTGATATGTAAAATTTATAATTTAGTATTAAACATATTTTTAAAAATAAATTTTGTAAGCTTAAAACTATTAATAGAATATTCTTGGCATTATATGACTACTGCATCATTATATCTAATCACTATTTATTAACAGGATAAATTAATAGCATTAACTTATTAAATCTTATTAATATGGAAGTTATGTGTGCAGTTAATATTTATTCTATGTTTTTGGTATTTTAAGATCTACTATATATCTTCTTTCATTTATTATCCTAAAGCCATGGTTATTTTAGCTAGGGCACTTGCACAATTTTTAGTGGTATCCTAATGAATCAGTATTGCATTAAAGATATTCTTACAATATTTATTAATGAAGAATCATATTGAAGATTTGCGTTATTTTATGTAAAAAATATTCAAATGATANTTTTTTTTTTTTTTTTTTTTTTTTTTTTTTTTTTTTTTGTAAAAGTCCAATTTTTGTTTAACAAAATTTGCTTTGTTGTAATAAATTTGATACTAAAATTATCAAAGTGACATCAATTTAAATGATGATATGCTGTCAAGCAAAAAATTGTTAAAATATTTTTAATAAAAATTGACTATTCCCGGTTATTTATCAATTATAACAGATAAAATATTTAAAAGAAAGTCATAAAATTATTTATTTGTAGCTTTTATTTGTTTATATTTCATATATATTTTGTTTTTTAAAAATGATAAAAATTGAGAAATATAATGAGTTAGAAACAGTATTGATTGTTGGTAGTTGTCATGTGAAGATTGATGAGTAGAAATCCATGGATTGAAATAGCATGACATTATAGTTGTTTTGTTTGGATACTATTCCAAACATTGTAATGAGATAAATATATGTTAAGTATCTGATTTTTATTAATTGAAAAGATAATCAAATTTTTCTTTAATAATTCTTACATGATTTATGATAAAATTTAAAATTATCATCAAATTTGAAAATTATTCTAAAATTTAAAATCAATTTGTAAAAAAATAATTTTATGTATAATAATCCAACAAAGACACCTAACACTTACCTCTAATACCAAATTTGTTTGTATTAATTATTTGATTATAGCCATATTATAGCTCGAATATTTAGGCGGTTCTTGGATTATTATATTAACTCATCAGGCTTTGAGATGTGTATTATAATTTTATGTATTCAGTTAATTTAGAATAATAATATACAGTTTAAAAAATTTGTTACTTTTGTCATTAAAATTAATAAAAATTTTAATGACAAAAGTAACAAATTTGTTTCCACGTTTTTGTTTAGTTTAAAAATAAATTTTACATTTTTTAAAATAATTCTTTTCCAAAATAAATTATTATCTCACATTAATTTTATGCTTATATGCTTCAGTATAAATGAAAGATGGAGCGGTTAAGATGACAGCCTACTGCTATGAGGGCACAGGATTGAATCTGGAAGGATTGAAAAACTTCAGAAATTTTTTGGGGTCTTTTGGATATGTCATATCCAAAAGACCCCATATCTCACCACTCAGCTGTCCATTGTGGGTCATAGGATAGAAACAATTTAAAAAATAATATATAGACCAGTGTTTCTCAACGGGGGCGATATCGCCCTCATGTGGGCGTTTTTCCATGTTGAGGGGGCGTGCGAACTAATTAAAATATGGCGGATGTGGTTTGTCAAGTTTTTCATTCGATAAAAGGCGCGAGAGATAAAATTACGTCCTTGACATAAATTATTTATATTTATATATAATTATAACAAATTAAAAATTTTAAACATAATTAAAATCGTTTCCTTTTTCTAAATACAATTTGCTTTTGTAGATTTGGTAATATTTGGGCGGAAATAATTTTTAATATTAAAGGAACGTCCGATAGGGTTCAGATGAGTCATTCCTCGTGTTTTAGACAGAAAATGTGCATGTTGTGTGTTTTCATATAATTAGTTTCGCTATTCAGACATTTTATTGTTGTGTTCACTACTGTATATTTATGTGATAGTTTATTTAATTAATAAAGACGAAAACAGCAAAAAATGGCTGTTGATATGTTAAGTTTGAATGAAATTGATCAAAAATTCCTACGTGACAATATGCTCACGTCTGAAGATTTGGAACTTGGTATGAATATTTTCATTACATTTTTAAATTTAAACACGTGGTATACTAAATGAAACCTTTCACAAGAGTAATGGAAGCATTATTACTTATTTTAAAGTTTGGACGTGACTTTATTATGCGTGTTCATTTCAATAAAGAAATATTTATATATTATGAATCAATATAAGAAGATTTTATCTAAACTTTTCATCTTTCGCAATTACTTTTCATCTATTCGGAGATGGGCTATTATTACGCGCCATCTTTATTTACTCCTGAAAATTAGCTATGTTGCGAAGGTTTATGGTTANGATAAAATATTTAAAAGAAAGTCATAAAATTATTTATTTGTAGCTTTTATTTGTTTATATTTCATATATATTTTGTTTTTTAAAAATGATAAAAATTGAGAAATATAATGAGTTAGAAACAGTATTGATTGTTGGTAGTTGTCATGTGAAGATTGATGAGTAGAAATCCATGGATTGAAATAGCATGACATTATAGTTGTTTTGTTTGGATACTATTCCAAACATTGTAATGAGATAAATATATGTTAAGTATCTGATTTTTATTAATTGAAAAGATAATCAAATTTTTCTTTAATAATTCTTACTGCTAAAACTTAAAACTATTAATAGAATATTCTTGGCATTATATGACTACTGCATCATTATATCTAATCACTATTTATTAACAGGATAAATTAATAGCATTAACTTATTAAATCTTATTAATATGGAAGTTATGTGTGCAGTTAATATTTATTCTATGTTTTTGGTATTTTAAGATCTACTATATATCTTCTTTCATTTATTATCCTAAAGCCATGGTTATTTTAGCTAGGGCACTTGCACAATTTTTAGTGGTATCCTAATGAATCAGTATTGCATTAAAGATATTCTTACAATATTTATTAATGAAGAATCATATTGAAGATTTGCGTTATTTTATGTAAAAAATATTCAAATGATATTAAAATGTTGAGAAACAGTTAGCATTTTTCAATTATTTTTTGAAATTTTATGGTATCTCTATGAGAAGCACTAGTGTACTCTAGCACAGTGGTTCTGAAATTTTGGTGTGGTCTACAAGCACACACCAAATGACAAAGTAATTTTTCCAAAATGCAATTCTATGCCATTTAAGCATTTTAATAACATTTTTATGCATAACACCTCTCTTAAGTTAGATTACCAGATAGATAAAATATTTTGGTACACAATCCATCATTATCTAAGGTTATATTTACAAGATAAGTGGATGAGGTTCATCTTTGACTCTGTTTAACTGGTGTCTATGGAACATAACTTTGAAAATCACTGTTCTAGCATATTAGTTGAGAATCAATGTTGTAGACTTTTGCCTTATATCCTTCAATATATGAAGTTTTGGGTAAAAAAGAATAAATATAGAGTTAATCTGTCATTGTTATATTATTTTCTTTTACAAATTTAATGCTTATAAGTATTATCTTTGATTTAAATAAAAAACAAACTAAAGTAAATTTAAAATGCAGGAGTCGGAGTCGACACATTTTTTCCGACTCCGACTCCACAGTCCTGCTTATACAGTAACTCTTTACTTTGCGACGTATTTACATAATAACAACCGCAATAACATTCATTATTTTAATTTGTTTTTAAACATTTATACATCATACATTATTCATCAAGACCGAAGGTAATGGTTGAAATAAATAATTTGTCTTCTTTTGTAAAAATGAAATTTAATTGCTTAATGTCTATTAAAGCTCTTTTAATAGCTCAATTACAGAAAATTTATTTGAATATTTGATAAAGAATATACATGTATGTCNTTTTTTTTTTTTTTTTTTTTTTTTTTTTTTTTTTTTTTGTAAAAGTCCAATTTTTGTTTAACAAAATTTGCTTTGTTGTAATAAATTTGATACTAAAATTATCAAAGTGACATCAATTTAAATGATGATATGCTGTCAAGCAAAAAATTGTTAAAATATTTTTAATAAAAATTGACTATTCCCGGTTATTTATCAATTATAACAGATAAAATATTTAAAAGAAAGTCATAAAATTATTTATTTGTAGCTTTTATTTGTTTATATTTCATATATATTTTGTTTTTTAAAAATGATAAAAATTGAGAAATATAATGAGTTAGAAACAGTATTGATTGTTGGTAGTTGTCATGTGAAGATTGATGAGTAGAAATCCATGGATTGAAATAGCATGACATTATAGTTGTTTTGTTTGGATACTATTCCAAACATTGTAATGAGATAAATATATGTTAAGTATCTGATTTTTATTAATTGAAAAGATAATCAAATTTTTCTTTAATAATTCTTACATGATTTATGATAAAATTTAAAATTATCATCAAATTTGAAAATTATTCTAAAATTTAAAATCAATTTGTAAAAAAATAATTTTATGTATAATAATCCAACAAAGACACCTAACACTTACCTCTAATACCAAATTTGTTTGTATTAATTATTTGATTATAGCCATATTATAGCTCGAATATTTAGGCGGTTCTTGGATTATTATATTAACTCATCAGGCTTTGAGATGTGTATTATAATTTTATGTATTCAGTTAATTTAGAATAATAATATACAGTTTAAAAAATTTGTTACTTTTGTCATTAAAATTAATAAAAATTTTAATGACAAAAGTAACAAATTTGTTTCCACGTTTTTGTTTAGTTTAAAAATAAATTTTACATTTTTTAAAATAATTCTTTTCCAAAATAAATTATTATCTCACATTAATTTTATGCTTATATGCTTCAGTATAAATGAAAGATGGAGCGGTTAAGATGACAGCCTACTGCTATGAGGGCACAGGATTGAATCTGGAAGGATTGAAAAACTTCAGAAATTTTTTGGGGTCTTTTGGATATGTCATATCCAAAAGACCCCATATCTCACCACTCAGCTGTCCATTGTGGGTCATAGGATAGAAACAATTTAAAAAATAATATATAGACCAGTGTTTCTCAACGGGGGCGATATCGCCCCCATGTGGGCGTTTTTCCATGTTGAGGGGGCGATTAGTAACAATTTATATTTTGGGGGACGAAAAACAATTTTCTGGGTGATATAGTAAAACATTATATTAAGAATAATTAGATATTTTATTCGTTATATCGTACAATAATTAAACAAATAACATTACACTAGTCACTAGTATATTCAATGCAGTACAAATTTGGCGTTAGTCTTGGCCCTCGGCATCGGTATTTTGTAGTGAAGGGAGCAATACTATGTAACGGTTTTACTGAAGGGGGCGATACTATGTTGAAGGGGGCGACGATTCGTTAGAGGTTGAGAAACGCTGATATAGATTGTATATATAAAAAATATATAATATGCTTTTTGTTTATTTATACACAAAAGAAACTGATTATTTAAATACTAGACAAAAATTTACTCTGTACTGTAAATTTTTTATTATATAAATATGAATTGATTATAACAACAAATTCAAAATGTCAGTTTATTTCCATTTTTCAATATGATTATGAAGAGGAAAATAAATGACATTTAATCAGACAGATATTTTCAAGATTGGTCTAATTTTATACGATTATTTAACTACATAGAATTTACTTTTTATTTTTAAATATATTCTATACAGAAAGTTACATATGTATGTATGAAGCTACATTTTAGCAGGTCTTTTGCAGTTATTGTAAGATTCTAAAAAATCAACATTGAGAATCTAAATACAAAACTAGTAAGAAAATAAGTGAATTTTAGAAATCTTTAAAGCAAAATTGCAAATCTACAAATATCATATTTTTATAGAATTGTAATTTTCTCAAATTTTAGTATTTTTATAATAGTGTTTAGAATAATGAAGTACTTATCTGTATTTAAGAGAAATAAATTTTGAAAAGTTTTATAGAAACTAAAAAAATTATTAAATTTTTTCCCCTATTTTCAGATTTAGGTAATTTAGATTTTGATTTAAAAAATGAAGATGCTTTATTTAAAGAGAATAAATTTCTGGTAAGTTTTTGTTTCATAAAAGTATTTTATTCTGTGTTATAAATAATAATTTTTTATTTTTTAAATACCAACATATTGATTATCAAAAATAATACCATTTATCACTAATGATACATAATGGAAAGCAAATGTAAAAAATATAAATAACACGAAAAGTGTTCAAGTGCTTCTAGTCTTTGATGTTTGTCAACTTTGTTGTCATGGAAACTAAATATTGAACTAGAATATGTGACCATAGTGATGATCAAATGTTTTACTGTATATTTTTTAATTTTAATATCAAGTTTACATTATTTCAATTATTTAAACATGTTGCAAAATTTGATTATTGTTGCTTTGTTACAGATCAATATTTTGTCTCCATGACAATGAAGTTCTGAAAATGTTTTTGAAGATGAGCATTGTAGCTTGAAAACTCTTGGAAATTTTTTTTAATCTTTTTGTTATTTTGTTAAATTTTATTTTCATTTAAATATCATTAATATTCTTACATAGCCATAGTTCTGATTGTCATTATTCAAAATGTTTTCATGTGATGACATTTACAAATAAAGTTCAAGCTAATAAATCAAATTGTTTTTTTTTAAATTCTCAGTTTTCGTTTTCAAACTACAAATTAAGATTTTAATACAATTTGAAATATTTATTAACATATAAAATATAAGAGAAATTTTATTTTTTATTATAGGAAATTTGTCTGCTTTTAATATATGAAAGTTAAAATATATTTGTTGTTTATTTTTTATTTCAGTATTTTAAATATTAATAAACATTGTTTTCTAGCTTCCAGATAATTTTGATATAGAATCTCAAATCTATAGTAATATCTGTCCATCTCCATTATCAATAAGTAACGGATCTTCTGGAATAGATATCAAAGAAGAACCTCCTTCTCCACCAATTATCCAATTACAAGATCAATCCATATGGTCATCTGAGGTGAAGTTGTTTTTAATGTATTCTACCTATCTACAGTAATTTAAAATTATATTATAAAATTGCAAAATAAAACTCAAACAATCTACAAAAATTCAAGTCTAAAAATTGAATGTGGAATATTATGTTCTTGTTTCTATTGATGATGAGTTTAAAAAGTTTGAAATACTTGAGCTAGCTATAAGAATAGTTTCTTGCTGGTTTCTCCAATAAAATACCTTAAATTGCACTAATTATTATATGAATGTTGGTATGTATGAACTAGTATTTTTATATTAATCAGTTAGAATGATACAGATTATGTTAGACCATTTTACCTGTAGTAACATTTAAAACTGACAGTATATTTGTGTTGTCATTGGATACATACTGAATGATATTGATGAATGCACTCATTTCAACATTGTTCTAGTTTCATTTTTTGTCAATTGTACTTAATATAATTTTTAGTGGAAAAGGTAAGTATTACTTAATGCGTAAATGATGTTTATGTGATGTTCAGTGGTCACCAAATTGAGATGCATTCACTGTTAAAAGTGAATAAAAATTTCGAGTTCATAAGAAACTCTGAAATTAGTTAATATTATTTTTTATGTGTAAAGTGAGTTTATAATCTGAAATATAGTAAAACCTAGCTAGTTTGAACCAGGTTTTCCTCAATTAGTTCAATTAGTTTGGTTTTAATTAGTTACTATATCTATTATATTTCTGTACTAATAGATAGGATGATTGAACACACTTGCTATTGGTTAGATATATATATACAGTACTTGTTAACTTTATTTTAAATATAAAGCTTAAAATTTTTGGATGATTTCTACAGTATGAGATGCATGCTTTTTGTTTTATTGATAAAAGGGAATATGATCAATAAATACAATTAGTATTTATCTGACACAGTCCCTTTTAATTTGTGTTCTTTCAGGTCCCTTCAGATAGATGCACTCTTCTGCCAATTAATTTGTTTAATTGACATGTTAAAATTATGAGCCATATTACTTGTAAAGCTACATTCCCATTTGTGGAAAAGTAATGCAGAAACAAAAATCTGAAATTTCTATTCAGGTAGCACAGAAAGGGTCCAGAAAATTGAGTTTAAAAATGTTTTAACTCTTGTTGTTAAAAGCAGAAACAAAGTTGGTAGCCAATATAAAATAAGGACAAAATAAAATTGACATTTTGTTTTTAAATAATTAACACAACAGTGTAGCAGCATTACAATTGCAGTTTATTAACATAATTAAGAAGTACTCACTAGTACTTTCAATGGCTTACAGCCAGCATCTTCAGGTGAAAAACAAATTGAATACAGTTAATTTTTGAACATTTGGTTATTTGAATGGACTTTTTTTAAAAATTAATCAAGGTATGTGATAGAATACAGACAAAATTAAATTAATGTTTTTTTTAAATTTTAATTTAATTTAATTTTGTTTTTCACCTGAGGATGGTGACTGTAAGCTGTCGAAGGTACTAGTGAAGGTACTAGTGAATATATCTTAATTACACTGATAAATTGTAATTGTAATGCCACTACACTGTTGTGTTAATTATTTTATATAATTGTTGACATAAAGTGTCTTTTTACAATTATTATGACGTTTTATTTTGTAACAACAATCAATTTATAAGGAAATGCAAATATAATGTTGTTTTAGAAACTTTTTAGATATATGTCAATATTTAACTTTTGAAAAGATGCACAAGGGATTAATTAATCCTGTCAAATTTTGAATTCCTTACAAGATTGTCTTCAAAATGTTATATTATTTATTACATTTGGAAGTGGTGTTTCTTTTCAAAATGGGTTATAATGTTAAAAATACAGGTTTATATGAGATGTCACAGAACTTTTGCACCGAGCTATAATAACTTTAGTCTTCCATTTTCCTAACAGTCTTAGTCCTAGATCTAATGAGCAAGTGCTATGATACATTATGTAAATAATATACCATAATATGCTTTTTGTTTATTTATACACAAAAGAAACTGATTATTTAAATACTAGACAAAAATTTACTCTGTACTGTAAATTTTTTATTATATAAATATGAATTGATTATAACAACAAATTCAAAATGTCAGTTTATTTCCATTTTTCAATATGATTATGAAGAGGAAAATAAATGACATTTAATCAGACAGATATTTTCAAGATTGGTCTAATTTTATACGATTATTTAACTACATAGAATTTACTTTTTATTTTTAAATATATTCTATACAGAAAGTTACATATGTATGTATGAAGCTACATTTTAGCAGGTCTTTTGCAGTTATTGTAANCTTTTCAAAATGGGTTATAATGTTAAAAATACAGGTTTATATGAGATGTCACAGAACTTTTGCACCGAGCTATAATAACTTTAGTCTTCCATTTTCCTAACAGTCTTAGTCCTAGATCTAATGAGCAAGTGCTATGATACATTATGTAAATAATATACCAAATTAAGCTTTTTAAGAAAGCATTTCGGATCACAGCAAATTTAAATGTAATTGTATTTAAATTATATAAGATTTATTAATTGAATTAAAAATTCTGTTTAATGAAAATATGATGAATATATATTATTTTACTTTCTTATGAATTTTAGGATTTCTGTCCTTCCATTAAAGTTCTTGACTGTGATAAACAGATGGAGATTGAAGTTCCAGAAACACCTCCAAATACACCTCCAGGAATACAAGAAGTATGCACTTCTCCAGTTCCTTCTACTTGGTCTAATACAAACCCAGTTATTACACTAGTTAAAACAACAGTACCAAATTCTACTACTGTGACTGTTACTCCAACTGTTAGAATTCAACCAAAGAAAACTACACCAATTAAAGTGGAAAAATTGCCTTGTAAGAATGTCAATTTTTAACTATGCTCTTTAATTTTGCTAATTTTTTAAAATCTTATATAAATAGATTATAAATTCAAATTTTTATGTAATTTTTGACAAGACTATGTCTTGTTTATAAAATCGTACTGCCAGTTTATGTTGCCGGCTTAGAGGTATGAAGGAGTACATGTCGAGAGTGATATTTGGCACAGAGTATTAGGTGCACAAATCATTTGTGCATAAAAAAAACCAGAATTATAGGTAGTCAGGGGACCAAGAACCGAGTCAAAATAAAATACAAAATGGCAATCCTCTTCTACAAACAGGCAAAACAGGCACCTCACCCCACCAAAGTTAGATGGGGGAGAGTACCACCCACAGTCATTCTAAGAAGTGAACTATGACCTTAGGACTGAACACATAGGGTACGTTCATTAAGTCGAACGAATTAAACGCGTTAGTAACGAATCGTTCGAAAAGTAGTAGTCTCGCTCAGTGCGCATGCTCTGCGGTGATGACGTTTCGAACGAAACTCTAACGAAGTTCACGAAGGAAAGAGTTGGTTTACTTCGTTAAGAAAATGGCGTCCAACAGCATCGATTTTTCTGATATACTTCATATGTGCGCTAATTGTGGATTGAAAGGAAATAGGTCACAAATAACGAAATGTTTGAATGTACAGAAATGTGGAAATGAGAATGGTAAGCAGAGCTCTTTTCTTATTTTTTTTACCTTAAATAAAAATTAACATACGAAATTTCATAAAATCTTATACTGTATTTTATCCTAATTACTTTTTTACAAAAACTACACATCTGCATAAGATATAAGTACAGTATATAATAAAGGAACATACCATTATAAATAATTATTATGTCAAGAATTAAGAATATTAATGATTATATCTGATGCTCAAGTAATATTTCTAAACAGTTGATACATTTTGTACAGTTTTTCCTTAATTATTGAAGTTAATATAGAACAATTAATAAGCTTTTTGTCCTCTTAGAAATAAGTAAAGTAGCACAATTATTCACTTTTTGTTGGGACTTATCACACACTGAGTTGGATTATAAATCCCAACAAAAAGTGAATAATTGTGCTATGAAGTTAATATGTTAAATAATAAATGAATAGTAGCTGAATAAATTCAATATGTTTATATTTAAAAAAGAAACATATGCTACAGAACAGTAGGTGATAACATACAAGGCTAGGGCATCTAAGCATGAAAAATAAGTGATATCTTTAATTATTTATATGACTTTTAGGACCTAGATGTCTTAGCTTTAATAATAAATCAATTCATATTAATATCAGTTTTAATTAGAATATTTTATTACTTATATGAAGATTAATTTGAACAAGCTAAGTGTTCTTTTGTTGTACAAATTAAGCATTTTGCTTTTAAAATAGACATTTTTAATTTAAAAACTATAGTAATCTTAATGTTTAGCTTGATCAAATTTAGATCTGTCTCATCTAAAATGTGATTAAACACATCTATATACTTTTTAAACATAAGCAGTAAATATAATTAACTTATTTATGTTTTCAGTTGATCCAAACATAAGACAGACAACAGATGAAACTCCTGGAGGAAGTCAGTCTGTGTCATTCAGTTGGAGTGATGAAACAACACGCTTGCTTCTCAATCAATATAAAATGAATGAGAGCATGTTTTCATCTCCTCATTTTAAAAAAAAGCAAGTGTGGGAAAAAATAGCCAATAGCTTTAAAAGCTATGGCTATTTTGTAACACCATTACAATGTGAAAATAAATTTAAATCTTTAAAAAATAACTATAAAATAATAAAAGATGATAATAATAAAAGTGGGTCAAGCAGGAGGAAGTGCCGTTATATGGCTGAATTAGATGAAATATTCGAAAAGGATCCAGCGATACAGCCTATTTCTTTAGCTAGTTCTTCCTCTGGATTTAATAATTCTGTTATGGTAACAGAAAATGAAAATAATACAACTCAGGAAATGCCATCACCTAAAGCATCTGCAAAGAAAAAGTGCAGGAAAGAAGAAGAACCGGAATGGTTTAAAAATTACAGAATTAGTGTTGAAAAACGGCATGAAGAAAATATACAAATAAAAAAATTATTATTAGAAAAATTACAGCAGTTAATTGATAAATTGTAAAACCTTTTGTAAATAAAATATTGATTTATAGTTTGAATGTGTTTTAAGTTGCTTTACGGTGGTTAAATTAATTGTAAATAAATCACTAAAATATTGAAATCATCGTTTGTGAACTCAACATGAAAACTTTTATTTTTCTATGAAATGACAACAAAGAATAATTTTCTAAACAGATATTACATTGTACAGAAATACTGTAATTATCAAACATGATTTCTGATAGCTTAGAAACTATCAGAAATATGTTGTCTTTTTCTTTGAGCAGCACTGTTATATTGTATATTAGATGATTCTGTTTCAAGAGTTTCATCATCACAATTAACTGTGTCAAATTCATCAAAATCATCCCCTGCCATCAAACAAATGTTATGAAGTACACAGGCTGATAATATGTAGAGAGGCAACATTGATGTTTTATTTGCATCAAAATATTTTAACCGTCTAAATCTTCCTTTTAATAATGCAAAGCTCCTCTCAATAACAATTCTGCTTTTTGACAGCTTATTATTATATGTATGCATTTGAGCAGTTAGGTGACCATTATTTTTAAATGGTACCATCAATGACACCATAAATGGGTAGGCAGCATCTCCCACAATGTGGTAATCTGATAAGGAAGAATCATTAAGTTTCTGAATCACTTCAGAATTTCTGAAAACTCTGGCATCATGAACAGAACCAGGGAAGCCACAATAACAGTCTGTAAAAACTAAGTTATGGTTGCAGACTGCCTGCAAAATTACAGAATGAAAATTCTTCTGGTTTACATATTTTTCCGCTGCTTCACTTGGAGCTTTAATAGGAATATGGCACCCATCAATTGCCCCAATTATACCTGGGAAGCCAGCTATATTTTTAAATTTTCTGGTTAAATAGGCATATTCTTCCAATTTTGGCCATTTTATAACATCACTTGCCATTTTTACGAGTTCAGTACAAACTTTATTCAGATAGCTATACAGGGTAGATTTTGAGATGTTGAATCTGTCTGCTACAGACCTATAATGAAATAAAAAAGTTATTAATTATACTTAAATTTAATAAATACCAATATATATACCATACAAATTATTTGTATTAACTTCATTAAGTTTAACAGACTCGAGGAATTTCTTTAAGAAAATTATAAATTTATTTTTATTTGTAAATCTTTAATATTGGCAAATTTCATACATAATTAGTAACAATGAATGATGTTATCACTTAACTATTGGCTTATCTAATTATTTAATAAATTTAAATACAGTATTTAGCTTTAAACTTTATTAAGTAGTTTATTTTACCTGAATGATTCCTGATTTGCTAGAAGCCAAATTACCGACAAAATTTGCTTGTTTGCATCTAAACAAGGTCTTCCGAAAGAATTGATTAATTTAGGTTTTAATTTTTCCAAAAGAATTTCGAAAGTGCATCTCTTCATTCTAAAATGACATTGGAAATCGTCACTTAAATATGAAGGAACGACACTTTCTACGTATCCTTTTATACGCAGTCTCCTTTTTCTCCTTTTTGAAGTTTCTAAAATGACATAACTTTTGATCTCGTCTTCAGAATCATCCGAAAAAAATACTTCAGACACAATCGCAGTAACAATGTTTAAAACTTCAGATCTTGAAACGGCCATTTTCTAAACGAATCGTTCGGAAAATCTAACGAAACAAGAATAACGATGACGTCATTCTCGTTTAACTCGTTCAACTTTACGAACGTACCCATAGTTTCTTCTATGTTAAATAAAATTTGTAATCTAATTTTGTAAATTTGGGAGTGCTTCAAATATGACATTAAAACAGGATGTTGTTACAAGTAGGTTTTTTTAACATTATTTAGTATAGTAAAATTGTGGAACTGATAAAAATTTGACGTTATATTAGGGTTGTCGTTACATCCCATGACATTATAATTGGGTTAAACTGTATATTGTTTGTGCAAAATAAAAAATAATTTCAGACAATACAATAGCCACGATTATTTTTTTCAAAAACAGGATATTTTCATTATGCGTCGACAAAAATTCAACCCAGGCTGACATGCAACGAAGAGAAATTTCGAAATTGGATAGGTTAATTTCATCGAAAATGCATCATGGACGACTTCGTGGTTGTGGCCAGGAAAGTTTGAACAATCGCGCCCAAAAGCAGCGATATCAAAGAAGATTGGAGAATGATAACAAGACCCACCTTGAGCGTCAAAGTGATTCCGCTTAGTAGTGAGTCTCCAAGACATAGTCTTGTTCCAAATATGGTTTTGTTGTTTTACCTGTTTTTGCTTACAAGAAAGTTACCTGTAATCAAATTAATTTGTATGTAATTAGTTAGCCTTAGTATAGCCCAGTAGATAATCTGACAATTCATTTACATGAAATTTGAATTCTTTCATGAAAAAATTTATGATTAAAGCCAAAGATATTAAAAAAATTATGCATTTATATCTATTATTGTTGCAAAAATTATGCAAATCAATGTCAGCCATAGTAAAAAAATTAATAAAAAATATATTAATTTCAAAAATTAAATAAGAAATTAAAAAATAAGTTGTTAATTAATGATAACAGTAATAGATTTTTAAATTTGAAATTACAACATATACAGTTTCACCCATTCAGAGAATCTTTAATGTCTTAAACACAGTACATACACATCTTAAAATGAGTATTAGAAGAAAATACAAAACCCTAAAGTAAGATATTTACAAGATAAGATGAAAATGTTAAAGTAGACTGGATGCTGTGTTTCTGATCAAAGTGTCATGAAGGTGTTTTGTATCAGTACGCTCGTATGACATTAAAAGAAATTGGAAGGAAACATCACACTATGTATTGAAACAAGATAATCCATGCTTTTTTGTAGGAAAATGAAAAAGAACATTAGAAAATGAAAAAGAACATTAACATTAAAATGAATAACATTGATGAGGCAGTATTTCAGTTGTATAAAACACAATGCTGTAATGGAGTTCTTATTATCAGAGTGAAGTCAATCTCTAGCAAGATTTGCATAGAGATTTGGACAAACTGATTTCAAGGAATATTTTGGTTGGCTTTTTAGATTTCATAACAGGCATGGCATTTTAAACAGGAAAGTCTGGAGTAAGTGCTAATGCTGAAAATGATAAAATCATTTTGACAAAAATTAAGACATCTTAAGGGAGGAAAACATGTCTTTGGCACAACTGTACAATGCTGGACTATTTTGAAAATCTGTTCCTGAGAACACTTAAATCAAAAGGAAGGATAGTTCAATAACTAGAAGAAAGCTGAATAAGGAATGCATTATGGTTCTTGTGTGTGTTACTGGTGACAGATCCCATCGCATAAAATCTATCATAACAGGAAAAGCAGCCAAATCAAGATTATTAAAGATGTCCTTGAAAATTACTATTACAAGTGTGGGTTACACAAGAATTATTTGATGAATTTCACTATTGTTTTGTACCTAGTCTGAAAATTCTAAATGGAGCATTTAGGTTTTAATCAAGAAGAAGTTGATGTTAGACATTGCATCCACTTGTCCTTCATGTGATCTTTTTAGTAGTAAAGATGGAATAATTGAATCCCTATTTTTTGTACCAAACACTATCTTGCTGATCTAACTAATCGACCAAGGGACTATTCTTAAATGTAACCTCCTCTGTCGATATAAACAGCTTGATTGATATTCTTTGAAGATGAAAGCAGTAAGAACAATGGAAATGAACAGAATTTAATGAAACTAAAAACTTTAGAAGTGTCATATTCAGTTGTGCTAGTAGATGAAATGAAATTAAAACTACAATGCTTCAAAATGCATGGAAGAAACTTATAATCAGCAGATAAAGTTTGATCTTGAAGGTTTGGAAGATGCATTAGGATATCAATTGTAGATGAAGTTCATAATTGGTTGGATAAAGATAAAAACATGATAAAAGAAAAGTTAATAGAAAAAGTACAGTACTAATAAGGGGACTACTAAAGGTGGTCTTCTTTGATTTTGCGACATTTGATATATATATTGTAGGAATATCTGATAAAGCCACTTGATGCAACAGTCAAACACTTGTGAGAAAAATGAATTAAAATTTTTCCATGTTCCTTATGAACAATGTTGTACAGAAAAAGTGTCAGTAGTAGCAAAGTCAAGTGGGTTTAACTATTATACTGCAAGTTACAGGTTTGAATCTTACTTTTTTCAGTGCTGTTTCTAATCAGCATTGAATTAGATTATTGTGCAACATGCTTTTAAAATTTTTAATAAAGATAAATTATTATTTTTTAATTATAACATTTCTTTGCTATGCAATAAAGAAATATCACATTTTATTTATTTGTCGAAACTGTGTCGTCGTCTTCTTGTTTTGTTTGGTTCATTGTCACGACTTGGTGAATTTGTTGACACTTGGCAAATTCACCAAGTCGTGACATTGAACCAAACAAAATTTCAACTTATTTTCCATTTTTGCCACAGTTTTTATTTTTACACATTGTATTATAGTTCTGTGATAATTAGATATTATCAATGACAGAGTAAGATCATTGTGTGTTTTAGTGTTTTACTCATTTTTTACTAAGTTTTACCAATAAAACACCTTTAATAATCCAGCAAATAAATATTAGTAAAATAAAAACGTTTTTGACTGTTTTCATTTTCTGTTATTTATATTTTCATATTTACATTCTATTTTGATGTTCTGTTTTTATGTTAATTGGGGAAGATCGTTAAAAAATGGTCAAAAACGTTTTTATTTTACTAATATTTATTTGCTGGATTATTAAAGGTGTATTTTATTCATATTATAGTTATCCACTATGTACAGTACATTATATATAAGTTTTACCTTCCATTTTTACCAATTTTTTTTTTTTTTTTTGGTTCTGGTTTTAATAGTATACAAAGTTTTAGTTTTTATATATTATGTTATACATTTATATAATTTACAGTTTCATTCATTTTTATATCAAGCTCATTTAGATTTTATAAATCAATAATGCAGTTTTAAATGTACTCTTTTTTTCATTAAAGTATTGTAAACATCAACCAAAACATACTGATGAGGGATGTAGCCCAAAAGGCATTTTTGTTGAAAATAATAAAAATGACGCTCCTTTTTAAAAATTAGTTTTCTTTTATATAGTAGATATGTGAAGATAATATCTAATTATTATAGAATTACAGAAACTTAGGATCAAAAGCTAATACAACATGTTATGTTGAGTAATAGAAAATTTTCTTTTTATCTAATCTTGACTTATTCATATAACAGCATGGGTGAATTGAGAGTTTCTTTGTTAAAATAAAACATGTTGCACAATAATTCACTTCAATGCAGATTACTAAATGGGACTAGTTTCTACATAAATTCCTGAGAAGCATCTCTTTATGTTGTTGTATTGCCTTTGCCTAACAAACCAAATCAATATCAGTAATTAGATTAGATATATTAAATTTTATTTATTTTGTATTTGCTTTCAATATTGTCATCATCACGTTACATGTTTAATTTTTGAAATAACTTTTTAACTACAAATTATAAAATCTTTTGATATTACAATTCATTCTTAACTTCAAAATCTATGGATCAAAGAACTATTACAATATAATTTTACTTATGTATTTATTTTTTATTTTTAGCTGCAGTACAACCATTAATTTTAAGAACAGACCAGCTTGCTAATCTTGGAATTTTAGAAATTTCATCTGCAGTCAATTCCTTAGCAAAATCATCAGCTCCATCTGAATTACAACAACATAAACTAGAATCAGTAACAACAAAAAAATTGAAACAGTCAGTTGATACAAGACCAACAATTCAAGGTTCAACAATTCCAATAGCAACTGGGAGTTCTACTTCTGCTCATCCTAATCATTATACTGATGTAAGAATTATATCTTTTTGAATATACAATAAATATAGTGTTTAATTTATATATATGTAATTTATATATTAATAACCATTAATGCCTATGTAATCTAAATAAATACTAAAATATTTTGTATTCTAAATCAGTGTTCCGCATCCTTTTTCTACTTGCGGCACACCCATGACTCAACATGGCACACCAAAATGTTATTCCCCTCAAAAACGTATGATATGATACTAGTAATAGAATTACATAATGCCACTAACCTATTATTATTATTATCGTTAAACAGACATCAACACCTGTGAGCAAATTTATTTTACATTTAATTTCTTAGAATACATAAAAATGTGTGGTTTGTAAGAAAGAATAAACAAATATCATCTTATTTCATCAGTGCTGCGACAGAGAATGAAATACAAGCATAAGAAACACAGCAACTGTGATAAAAATATATAAATAAAACTTGACAATTGATAGAAGATGTAAAAGTTCATGTCACACCTTTCACATTGTAGTGGCACACCGGTTGCGGAACACTGTTCTAAATAACATTCAAAAGATGCAAGACCATTTACAAAGATACTTTATGATTATAATAAAGCTTTTTATGTTTTTTTTTTAATTTTATATAGCTATGTATCTTTGGCTATTAGTTTTGGACTTATCACACCATGTTTTTAGGAATCTGGACTTGGGCTTTTCTCTTTATTTTTTAATTAATTTTAACTCCAATATGTACATTTTGGGTTTTTTCCCTTCTTCTGTTAGGGTAATACATTTAAAACAATAATTTAAAAGATTTTCTCATTAAATTAAATTTTCTTCTTTTAAAAATACAATCTTGTAGGTAAGTAGTATTGTAAATTTTTCTCTTTAATTTTTCACATAAAATACATTTTTACTACTACATTTTCTTATAAAGTAAAAGTAACTGTAAGCTTTTATGTTTAAATTATTAAAAATTAAAATTATTTTTAATGAAGATGATATATTTCAGTTAAAAGCTCTGAAAAGACAACAGAGAATGATTAAAAATAGAGAATCTGCATGTTTATCAAGAAAGAAGAAAAAAGAAGTTAGTTTACTTTAAATTAAATACACTAAAATATTTATGTAATAATTTCTTTGTAATTTCATGAATTTGAATTTATATGAAAATGTATTCTTTTAGTATTTACAGAAGCTTGAAATAGAAGTGAAGAAATTAACCAATGAAAATAATAGGTTACGTGCAGAAAATATTTTTCTTAAACAAAGAATAACAGATTTAGAGAAAGGCGTAAGTTTAAATTTTTGTTCTCATTTATTACATTTTTTATTGTGTAAGAAATATATATATTAATTATCTGAATATAATTAATATAATACAAATATTGGTCTGTTTATCAATACAAATATAAACATTTGTAATCCCAATAGTTATATTAGAGCCAAATGATTGCTGGATTAGATCAGGCTAAATTACTGCTACTATTAATAATTAAATGTTGAGTAATTTGGCCTGGAGATAGGTGTTAAGTGCCATCTCTTATTACATTTAATAATTATTATTAAATTAATATTAATTAATTAATTTAGAAGTTTCTAGAAGAAAAGGATTGGTCTGGATCAGAACTTGAACCCATGACTGTACTTACTGTGTAGGATGCAAATGGGGTATTGGGAGTGCATGGCATCCAAAACAACAAATAGCCCAGTACTGATTATCTATACTCTAATTCAATAGCTTTGGTTATTAGTTTATTGCATAACAAACCTGAAATATAGCTTGATGCAATGTTTGTGTTTACATCAGTGTTTCCCAAACTTTTTTAGGCCATGCCCCACTTTAACATTTCTAAAATCATCATGTCCCCCATACATAATTTTAGTTATAAAATTTATTTTTGTTCTTTTTAGTAANAATGAACTATTAAAGATGCATAATTTATTTTAAAAATATCTTCTTATTAATAAATAATTATATATTATTAAAATTATCACAAATTTTTCAACATTATTTTTAAAATGATGTTGAAAAATATAAGATATGTTATATTGGTCTTTGGAATTCTAGAACACTTTTGCTACATACTATTTCTTGTTTATTCTTACAATATACAATTACTTTATCATCATTTAATTTTCTAAAAGTTGATAGTGAATAAATAAATTTGTATATAGTAAGGTTTGCTTTGTTAAGCCATTTGTTCATTCACTTGCTTATTTGATAGCTTGCTTCTATCAAGCCTATGATATTAGTAATTAACAACAATGGATTGATAACTAATTACAAAAGGTGATATGGTTTTTGAAATATTTATTTTAATATGTTAATTAAAGATCTTCAACTTTTTCAGATTATTTTTTTCCATTTATTTGATATCTTCTTTATTATGAACTAATGAATTATTACAATAGCATTTAGTGGATACTTTTTGTTTGTATGGCTAAATTTCAAAATTGCTTTTTATTATTTTTGAAACTGTAATATAATTTATAGAATAGTGTAGTGCAGTGTTTGTCAGTTTGCAGAGAAATATTTGACTGTACTGACAATGGCATAGTTGATTACAGGTGACATTTAAATAGTAATCTAGAATTACTGTATGTACTTTATACACAGTAATTCTAGATAAGCATATATAAGGGTAATAAATAAGCATTATTCATAGTCAAAATAATTACTGGTCCATATAATTATTTACCAATAATTTTAATGGTCTGCAATGAGAAAAATATTGAGAAACACTGGAATAGTGTATATCTTTTTTAAAATAAAAAATGTAGCTGGTTGACAATCCATTCTCACATATTTGAATATTCAGAAATTTAAAACTTTATTTTTACTAAAATAACAATTTGAAATAAACATAAATTATCAGTTGATTTTGAGAAATAGTGTAGAAGTTGTATGCTTTTGTTGTTGTTATAAAATATTTCATATTCATTAATAACTAATAGATTAAATTAGCTGGCATTCTTTATGTTGGAACTTAGAAATTCATATGATGTCAGCTCATAATTATAGATAGGAGGCACACCAAGTTTTATGTGTGATCTTGTGTGATCTAACATGATCTTCTCTTCCTGCCAAGAATGACATTCTGTAGGATCTAAGTTTCTCTTATGTAATTTAAATAATGCAATTTTAATTTATCTAATTCATAATAAAGTGTATTATGGAAACTAGAGACCTGAATAATTCATTTAACATTTTATACGAGATGATTCATATCTGCTGCCTGTAACTTATTTTCTAGCATCATTATTTTACTAATACAATTTTATGAGAACATTTCTAAAAATAATTGTACTAGTATTTGAGGAAATAATATGAGTAAACTTATAAAGAATGGAATAGCATTTTAATTAAATAGCCTATTTCAATTTTGAAATAATATTTTTTATTAAAATTTAGTTAATAACAATATCTTAAGAGTGGAATATATTTCACATTTTTGATATTGCACTTACTTAATTTATATATAAAAATATTAATTAAAATTTATTTACAGACTAATACACCAAAAGCATTTTTATCAAATGAAATGAAAAAGACTACCTGCTTTATGGCTATTATTTTTATGTTAACAGTAAATCTTGCTCCTTATGGGTATGTGAATTATAATATTTGTATTATATTTTACATTTTAAATACTTAAATTAAAGAATGTTTATTTTTAAGAAGTTATTATTATTAAATTTTTAAAGTAATAGAATTATTTGAATATCAGTTAATTTTAAAAACATTGAAAATTATTTTATTAGAAATTATAGTTGAAATGAAATAATTTATTACTAAATAATTTATTTTTTGAAGAATTTGTGAAGTATGCCATGAATAGCTTTGTAAATCAGATATTTAAGTTATTTGAGTTTTAATTTACAACTTGGTTATTTTTTTAAGATACTTTCTTTCGATATTAGACAAATGGAATTGAAGAATTTAATGCCATTTTCAAAATATATGGGAATGATATTTTCATATGTCAAAATACATTGGTCAGTGTTTTTGCTGCTTTGTGGAATTTTATAAAATTTCAGTTGATAATTGAATGCATTTCTATTGCTTATTATTTTGGCATTAAATTAATATGTCAATATCTTTTAAGCATATAGATGTTCACTGGTAGTATTAATACTGTTAACAATAAGTTTGTAGTAATAAGAATTAGTTAGTCCATTTGCTTGAAGTTAATGAATATTATATAGCAGCAGAATAGAGTTAACATAGATAACCTGTTGTTGTTAAAACAACTGCCCTACTTTATTCTTTTAGCCATTTTCTCTTAAACTGTATGTTTGTATGTTTAATCTTTTGAAGATTTCTTCTAGTTTAATGTCTTCTGTACAAAACTTGAAATTTTATTATTTTATGCACAAGTTTACTCAAACAGATGATTTGGTTGATGTTATTTCAAATATATCAACATTAAATAGTTAGTTGCCTTACAGTCAAACAGGAGTAGAATGTGGTGTACTAAAATTTCAGTAAATAAATATAATAAATAAATAAATAAATAAATAAAAACTGTCTTTTTGTATTATTTTAAGGTTTAGATAATAAATAAAAACACAATACAGCTATTAAATTTGCAAATACTTTCAGTAAAATAAATTTATAATTTATATAAGGCAGGCAAAAGAGAGAACATAAACTGGAATCTAGTACAGATATTCCAGAATATTTGTATTTAATTTGTCGTGTTCCATCTTTTTGTCTAATGTTGATAAGTTTATTTACCAAAAGTACAGGTAGGCCTCCTACAACGCGGTAGATACGTTCCTTGAAAATACCGCATTGTGGGAAATCGCGTTATAGGAGACACCAACTTAATACAAAAACTGGGATTCAGTTCTAAAAAGAGAAAAACTTGCTGTTTGAATGGCGTTTTTTGAATTTTTAAAACCAGCCATTGCTAGCCATGAATTTAACACTGGTTTCATCAGCCGACGACTGTCTCATTTGTTTTAATTAATCAAATATTTTTAAGGCTTTGTGTTTAACTGCACTTTTATTTAAAGGCAACCATTTCTTGTTCATATCTTCTATCCATAATATTAGCGCTTGTTCCTTTTTTTTTTTTTTTTTTTTTTTCATTACAGGTGCTCTCGGACGAGCAACATTTTTCGCAAGAATAGATGATCCGGATGCGACTGAATTCCTAATCTTTTCTTCCTATTGCTTAATCGACCAAATAGTTGACTCATTTAAATTAAAATGCCTACCAATATCAGCTAGCCGCTCTTGATTTTTAATTCGATACAAAATTTCTATCTTTGTTTGAAGAGATATATTAATAAATTTCTTTTCTAACGACGGTCCTTTCTTTTCATTCGACATTGTTATGGCTAAAATTTTTTCGAGCAGTTTTGTGGACAGTAAAAATTGCAAAAAATAACTTCCCTTCACTATGTTGTTAAAAATATACTTATATAATGAACGAACTGGATAAATATACTATTAATAAAACACACCTTTAATAATCCAGCTAATAAAAATTAATAGTATAATAATGTTTTCAATCATTTCTTAACGATCTTCTTCAGTTACCATAACATAGAATAAAATTGAACACAAAAAAGAATGTAAATACGAAAATTAAAATATAAATAACGGAAAAGTAGATAAAATAAACAAAAAATAAAAATTAATCCGAAAAAATGTCCCTTAACAAATAAAAATAAATAAAGTCATTAATTCTTGTAAAAGGATCGCCATGCAGTAGGTAAAGAGTCCGCATCTCTATGGTTGATGCAACCAGTTTTCTTGTGTGCCTTAAAGATCTCTAATTTCTCCAGATATTTGATTGTATGTAAATTTGTCGTAGATTTAATAATTTCCGCTCGATCCCAATGGACTTGAATGTCGTGTTGCGTTGCATAAGACGATAGCACGGTGTTGTCAAGTTTCTTATTAATCGTATATTTATGCTCTTTGATACGTTGTTGTAATGTGCGCATTGTTGCGCCTACGTAGACAAGATCCGAATTAAAACGCTGATCGTGTAATGGTATAGAATAGATTCCTGATGCCGATTTCCAGTTATAACGCTTCTTATCGTTTCTTAATAGCTTGAAAACTGTAGGATTGCGTCGATATACTACACTGAAATCATTAGCCTTGGCCGTTTATTTATGTATTTGTCTCAAAAACGGGACATAATTTAAAACCATCTTTTGTCTACGGTCTAATGTGGAATGCCGTTGTTTAGTTGTTTGGAAGGTTGTAATAAGATTCTTTATGATTTCCTTTTGGTATCCCTGTTGTTCCGCAATCTTTAGAATGTAGTTTAGCTCTGCCATCATGTCTTTTATACTAGAACAATGTGTATAAGTCCTTTTTATCCAGGACCTAAAGGCCGCCAATTTGATGTGATGCGGATTGATTGAATTATGCGGAATTAAGCATAATTCAATCAATCCGCATCACATCAAATTGGCGGCCTTTAGGTCCTGGATAAAAAGGACTTATACACATTGTTCTAGTATAAAAGACATGATGGCAGAGCTAAACTACATTCTAAAGATTGCGGAACAACAGGGATACCAAAAGGAAATCATAAAGAATCTTATTACAACCTTCCAAACAACTAAACAACGGCATTCCACATTAGACCGTAGACAAAAGATGGTTTTAAATTATGTCCCGTTTTTGAGACAAATACATAAATAAACGGCCAAGGCTAATGATTTCAGTGTAGTATATCGACGCAATCCTACAGTTTTCAAGCTATTAAGAAACGATAAGAAGCGTTATAACTGGAAATCGGCATCAGGAATCTATTCTATACCATTACACGATCAGCGTTTTAATTCGGATCTTGTCTACGTAGGCGCAACAATGCGCACATTACAACAACGTATCAAAGAGCATAAATATACGATTAATAAGAAACTTGACAACACCGTGCTATCGTCTTATGCAACGCAACACGACATTCAAGTCCATTGGGATCGAGCGGAAATTATTAAATCTACGACAAATTTACATACAATCAAATATCTGGAGAAATTAGAGATCTTTAAGGCACACAAGAAAACTGGTTGCATCAACCATAGAGATGCGGACTCTTTACCTACTGCATGGCGATCCTTTTACAAGAATTAATGACTTTATTTATTTTTATTTGTTAAGGGACATTTTTTCGGATTAATTTTTATTTTTCGTTTATTTTATCTACTTTTCCGTTATTTATATTTTAATTTTCGTATTTACGTTCTTTTTTGTGTTCGATTTTATTCTATGTTATGGTAACTGAAGAAGATCATTAAGAAATGATCGAAAACGTTATTATATTATTAATTTTTATTAGCTGGATTATTAAAGGTGTGTTTTATTAATAGTTAAAAATATACACCCAATAGAAGTTTATACTGTATTTTGGACCATTTTTGCGGTCCCCACCTATTGAAAGAGTATAAATTATCGAGAATTCAGTGATATATTTGAGTGTTTATGGTAACTGATGCACATTTGTCTAGAAACCGGTCTTCCCCTGAAACTTTCATGGGAGTAACACGTCAACATGGACAAACAGCTGCTTTCGAGGACTTCAGCTCTGTACACCAAACTGTGGCGCATATTAAGTGATCCGTTGAGATTTTTCTGTTATGTGAAAGATAATTCGTTTCTAAATACCATAAACTGCGTTGTAAAAGTACCGCGTTGTAAGAAAATTTCTGCATTTTTCCAACTGCATTGGAGCGAAAACGCATTGTAAAGGTACCGCATTGTAGGAGGCCTACCTGTATTTATAATTTATAGTGTTTTTATTATCTAAACATTAATATAACATTAAAAGATAGATTAAAAAGTAAAATAAAATAAACTGCATTACATTTAAACTTTTGGTAAATAAACTTATCAACATTAGGCAAAAAGATGGAACACGACAAATTAAATACAAATATTCTTATGCAGTTAAATAAATTCTGGTTTCATTTAATGTTTTCTACACATTAAATGCATGTTTTTCAATTAAAAGAAATTGAATATTTACAATATTAAATCATTAAAGATTTATTACATGCTTTAAAAAGTTTTGTACCACTTCATTTTTGGAAGACAGTGAAGAGGTATTTTGAACATGGCATTCTGTTGTAATGTAAAAGTCTCCAGTAAAATATATGCTTTATTGTCACAAAAATTAAATGTATATGATAAATAAAATATCATCTTGGAACCAGATATTAAAAGTAATGTCTACAGAGTTTACAAATGGTAGTATGGTGATCTCAGTATCCTGTCAAACTATTTATGGAGCTTTTCAATGCTGCAACTCTCGGCGTGCTGATTAGTGCATCCAGGTTACACTAATTCATATTGTCCCATTCAGCAAAGACAACATCCTAACATTCTTGAAGTGTGTGGAGGAGATGTAGGTAATATTATGGTTTATTTGAGCATGTCTAAAGCATGCTCAAAACAGTTTGTGTGGGGAAAGTGTAGGCTATTCCATTTGTGTGAGTTGGTCCAGATCTGCTGGAGGTATTCATTTACAAGATGGCCATGATAACAATGAGAATTATCATCTGAAATACAAAGTGTGATCCATATGCTTGATGCAATGGCTCTACAAACTATTTCAGGATGTTTTCTTAATAACATATGCTGGTCATCAGTATTGGGTTGTGCAATACTGTTTGGTGGGCTGTGGCTCTTGCCAAGATTGTCTGGCTCTCAGGGATGCATTTTGTAATCTGTTGTGGAGGTCTGAATTTATAGAAGGACTCCAATGACATCCAGAAACTGAAATGGAACTCCTTTGCAATGTTCTCAGGCTTACGGGGGGCCAGAAGTGTCAAGTACTGGTTCTTATCAGAGGTGGTTGCTTGTGGTGCTTATCAGAGGTGGTTGATCAGTATAGCTCCTGTCTTCAACATTTCAAGTGCTTTGGACCCTTTGTCAGGTCTGCAAAATATTACTATGGTTCCTTGCCATGATTCAAGTAATGTCCCTAATTGACAGACTTTGCTGATAAAATTTGGTGATTTGCAAGTGATAAAAAAAGATGGGCTGATGAAACATGAGAAGTAAAAATGTGAAAATGCAAATGCAACAGCAATCTTGTGAGCATACTTATGTGGTGACTATATATGACACCCTGATGCCCATTTAATTCACTAAAAGGCAGACCATGGATGGTTCAAAACTTCTTGGATGTGTGTATTTGTAGTTACTACTATAATTGGTAATTTAACTTGTGTATCAAAATATTTATCATGTGATATCACACCTTCATGCTGTTTCTGTTGGAAATAGTGTGGAAGGCATGACTTATTATTTGTAAGTTCCAGCTCAAGATGTAAAGAATTGTAAAATATTTGTTACCTTGTTCTAGTTCATAAATTTTTATTTGGCCTTGAAATGTAAATATTAACATATTCTTAGTTATTAAAAACTAAATTTAAATAAAGTTTAATTTTATGAGTTTTATAATATGTAAATTGACATAGTGATTCAAAACAAATTTAGAAATTTAAAATGCTTAATTTGAATTTTAAATATTCTATGTATAATGTATTCTATAAAGTTGCGTATATGAAGGCAAAAATTAAAACTTTTCAAAAAGTATGTGAAATAAAATATTTTAAGTATTATCTTCTTATTAATAATATTTTATTGATTGTAGTGTTGTTAGAAATATAATTTAAAGTTTTATTTATATTGATTAGTACTTTTTTAAAAAAAATTGATATATAATTTCTGGAGTTTTATGTATATTAACACTATAAATCTTTAATTTAGTGGTCTTCTTCTTAGTACAAATGCCCCTAGTTCAACTTCATTTGTAAATCCTCATCGAACTGGAAGATCTCTCCTATGGAAAGTAAATGAAAATGTTGATGAAGTAAATAAGCCTGATCCAGATTTTGTTGATGATTCTTTGTCAAATAATAATTTAACTGGATTTGAAGGAAAGAATATTTCTATTTGTCCAACTTATATTAATAATACTGAATCCTTAAGGTAAATATTTAATTTACTATTTTTTTTTTGTTTGATTTGCAGTAGTAAAAACTATTTTAGTTATTTTTTTATCATTGCTTATGTTTAATTTAATAAAGATAAAATAATAAATCTTGAAGATAAGAAATTAAAATGAAATTTATTTCTTTAAAGTGTGAATAAAATAATTGAAAATTTAAAAAAAATGTTAAAAGTTTGTATAAATTTTTATTCTTATTCATTTCTGAAAGACTATTTAGTTAGGTAATAGTTTTAATACGAAAAGTAATATACAGATATCCCCTGTATGATATAGTAGTTGGGTTCTGAAAAGGTGCTGTGTTATGTGAATCTGTGCTATATGAAACAAAGGACTAGTACAAACCATAGGGTTAGGTTCCAAAAGTTAGCAAAAGTATACTATTTCTTTTTTATAATTAAGAGAAATGTTTATTAAAGCAATCAATAATTAATTAACTAACAATTACAATCAAAAGTATTGCATGTTAATATTAAGTTTTTCTTCACTGCTAAACACCATTAAACATAGACTTTTTCTTTTTGGCAAAATATATCATCATCTGAGCTTTCTTGTTGAGCTTATTCTGAAGTAGCAGCACCATCTTGATTTTTTTTTAAGTCTTCATAAAATCGGATATTTTCATTTGCTTGCATTTGTCTATGAGCTCTTCAAAAATTTAATATTTTTATGTAGTAACTTTTAATTTAATGTATAAAAACAAAACATGGCAACAGTCTTTCAGGTTCATTTAGAGAACTGTCATCAATGACAGTGACACCTGGTTTATAGAAAAGTCTAGATAGGAAACTAGGACAAGGAAAAAGAAAAATTGTGTAGTCAGTCCTCATTAAAGAAAACCATACAAAAAGCACAAAACAGCATTGAAAATTTCAATATTCTGAAATCCATAGGCAAATATGAGACAATGTGAGGGTCAGACCGAATAAAATTAAACAAAGAAACCCTCCACTTTTCCCCTTTTTTGAAATCTCATTGATATCTTATAACAAAATGATGAACACACTTCCTTCTCTGGAGTCATTTCCTTTCTCTCCAGAACTCGAGAATGAATCACAAGGAACTTATTGCAAAAAGTTGCGATTGGTGTAAAAAGATAATGTGACTTAAGATATAAAAGAGGGGTGATGAAAGAAGAAGGGGTCCATCATAGCCGATAGCCGTCTGAGAGTTGAAGGCCAGAAAAAAAAAGATTTTGTGGTCGCCAAGATGAGTCCGGACGAAGTTCACCCAACCCTCAACAAACCTCTATGTGAAGACGAATCTCTCCCAATCTCTGTTCCATTGTTCAGTACAAGCAACTCTAGAGGTATGAAATGAATATTGTAAACTCTCTCTCGGCGTGCACCCATACCCCCATCCTCATGTAAAGTTGATAGAATCTCCATGTTAGTTATGTTATCTAAGTTGTTGTTTAATAAATTTGTTTATTGGTATGTGGTGTCTTTTACTCATTTATCACCGACATCTTACTGACGACCCCTTTCAACTCCTCCACTCATCCTGAACAAAAATTATCATGATCCTAAATGAAACATGCCATCCTTGACCAGTGGGCAGGTTTAACCAGCCTGTAAAGCGACCAAAGAGAGGTACGGTTTGTTCTACCTCAGGGGCTACCCACGACAACATGTATGCTTGCTTGAATAAAAAAATATCAAATGACAGTGTTTTTTATTTTTTAACAATTAGTGAGCATTATATGAACTGCTGACTATAAAAAATGCAACACCCAAAGATAAGGAGTAGAGATATCAAAGCCAAAAGTATGGAATATATAGCTTGTTACAAAGATTAAATGATTAAAAATCCAAGTTGATTAAACTTCTGACATATGAATTATCTAGTATCTTGTGCAGCTACCAAGGGCATCAATAATCACTGCTATTCACTCTAGCAATGAGAGGATGAAATGTCAAATGTATATTTGGGGAATGTGACTGACATTCCTTGACATACAAAAAAAAATTTGGTATTATATAAAAACTGCATGCAGTCCGTGCAGTTTTTATATAATACCAAATTTTTTTTTATAGTAGATGTTTATGATGAAAATGGACTGTAACACAAATTCACAATATTTGCACAATAAAATGGTCTTTATTGATTTAAACTCTCTTAAATCATTCAGGCAATACAGTTAGAATTCCTCTTGAATCCGGTACAATGAAAGAAGATGGCAACAACAACGGAGGGTGACTCCCTCCAAATGCATGTATTAGTGTTCTCTTACAAAAAAAATAAAAAAAAAATTTCCATATAATAATAATAAATAATAGTTTACACAGTAGCTGGCTGTGTCTGGTATGTAACCATCATGAGATAATTGGCCAGATTTGTTTTTTGGGGACAAATCCAGTGAAAGTACAGGTCAAGGAAGAAGAGGAAAATTAAATTAAAAAATAACACCTTTGTCAATCCAGCAAAAAATTTAATATAATAAAAACGTTTTCAATCAGTTTAAACAATCTTCATCAGTTACAGAAAAATAGAACATTAAAATAGAACATAAAATGATTATGGAATAAATATAAAAATTAATGGAAGATGTCCTTGTGGATTAAATATGGATAAATAATCATATCATTATATTGGATTAGTATGGCTAAAATAGAACATAAATTGATTATTCCATAATCATTTTATGTTCTATTTTAGCCATACTTTAATGTTCTATTTTTCTGTAACTGATGAAGATCATTTAAAACAATTGAAAACGTTTTTATTATATTAAATTTTTGCTGAATTGACAAATATGTAATTTTTAACTTAATTCTTTATCCAGTATATAGTTCCAAACCTTGAATTCCAAAGACACCCATATCAGGTGTTGGACTAGTATGGCACTCAATAAGACATTATGCATGCCTTATTGAGTTTGTTACTGGAATATTATCAAACAGCTTTGCTCATTTATGTGCATTATTCCTAGCACCATTGCATTTGTAAACACCTTTGTTGTAGAATCAACAGTAGCTGAAGCAATTGGCACATTGAAAGGGAGCTTTGGTGCTGCAGACAATATCTAATGGTACATGTGGACACTGGTTGGTTTGCAAAACTAGCTGTTGAGCTAAGGTGTATGATCACTTAGAACCAAGTGCATGACAGGTTTGTATTCTTGTTTGTTAGTGTGACAAGTTTAATGAGATCCTTCATATAAGTGAGTTTGTTCCTTTTCTACGCAATAATGTATGGTTGCTCACTAATATCATAGTCTCATCACTGTGAGCAAATTCTGTCCAACACTATCAAAATTTCTTGGAAGGCTAATCTGTCTTCCTGTAATTCTGCAATTCTCCTTCAAAGTCTGAAATCTGGATGAATGGTTGCCATGTTCTTTGATGGAGCATACTTGATCCTTTCTTTAAGAAAGAACTGTGAACAAACACAATTTTAGCGCTTTACATTAGTTCTGTGCTTAGTTTTTAACTTTTGAGGCACTACTGTCGCATGATTTGCATATGGGATGTTTTTTTAATCATTTGCATATGGGATGTTTTTTTAATCATTTGCATATTCTTTCATTCTCTAACCTACTTGTAAATTTTGGGCATATCTAATAAATCCTTCTGGTCATTGCAATTTTTTGTGGTCAGCAATGTATTTAATTTCCCTTACTAATTATGTGCAATAATAGGAAACAGTTCTCACAATAAAGTTTTAGAGTTTGATTTCAAAGTAAAATAAATGAATTCTGTATTATGTAATTGATTTAAAAATTTTTATGTTATTGAAAGATGTATTAAAATTTCATTTTAGAGTTAATATATGTTTGTTTCCATCTGGACTGATTTGTTTCTTTAGATAGAATCTTTATATAGTAAGAATTAATATATCAAAGACAGAAATTTTGGATATTTACTTGTTTAATTATAATCTTATATAAATAATAATTGATTATTTATTGCAAGTTAATATAAAAGCAAAAATAGTAGTAAAATGAATGTTTTATTTATCACAGTTATAATAAAGTTTTCATTAGATGGTTTTATATATGTGATTAATAACAGTAAAATCTGTAGTCTTGCTTTTAATTGTGAATTTCATTACATAATTAATTTATATATTTAACAAGAAAATTTGATCATTACTTTATCAGAATTAATATAAATTTTCAATAAAGTTTTTACGAATTTTGATCATAAGTTGTCAAAATATATAAATATGATATTTAATTTAATAAATATAAAAATATTACATACGTATTACAAAGAAAAACTTTGCTTCTGATTTCTTTATCTGTCATTTTAACACACCAGAGACAGTTCACAAAAATTCACAAACATGGAGACAACTTTTCTTTTGAGGCTCCACCTCTGCAATAAAATACAGAAATGGAAAACAGCATCTTCTGACATTCTTGCCAAAATTCACAAAATAACACATTTAAGTAAAAAGTTAAAATATGATGTTGTTAGTGTGTTAAAATGACATATAAGAAATTAAGCAAAGTTTTTCTTTGAATATATGTAATATTTTTATATTTATTAAATGTAAATACTGTTGGCCATATTTTAACTTTTTAATGATATTTAATGCTATGTATTAATTTATCTTTAGTAATTATTATATCTTAATATACAGACAGAAATATTACCAAAACGTGTGTGTGTGTATGTTTAAAAATAAACTTTTATATTATGATAATTTATCATAATTACATTTATATTTTTAAATTTGTATATTAGATTAGAGAATGAATTACGTGTTTGGGCATTGAGAGTTGAAAAACAAAAAAGGAAAGTATTAACAAAAAAACCAAAGAAAGTAATGCCACCAGTTCAAGCATGGATTAATGAAGCACGTAGAAGACAATTAAAAAATGAATGGTTAGTTTCAATCAATTGTCACTTCTATTAATTTTGTGATTTAATCAAATATAATTTGTGAGGAGTTTTCTTGTAACTGTATATTTTTTTAAAAATAACTTCAAAATTTTTGAAATTATAGGTTTTGAATGTTGATATAACAAACTTATTTTTTGAACATTTTTAAAATTTGTTATTATAGTAAGTTTTTATTTTGAAAATGTTATAGAACTTAATAGGAACATCAGAATTCTACAACATGTTTATTGAAAATGTTTATAAAATTTATATAAATAACTTTTAATACATGATTAACTTAAGGCAAAAAATGTCCAAAGAAGTATTGTTAAAGATTGTTAAAGAATATGTATTTTTAACAATTTGTAGTACATGAACTACACAAAAAAATTAATAAGGTAATTGCCTTTCATTTTAATTTAAAATTATTTATAGTCCTTAATGAGTGACCTTTAACTGAATTTATTATATCATAGAAAAGTTTGTTGACTAATCATAGAATGAGTTGTTATATGAGTGGTAAACCAAATATCAAATAACTTTTACAGAAATAAAAGAACTTTATTATTTAGTGCATTATACAGACTATTTGATATCCAAATTAGAACATTTTTTTATTGTATTTCCTATATATTATGAAGTTTTCTTCTGAGAATAATGTCAATAGTAAAAAGCATGATAGAGAATTTAATGAAGTGCATATCTTTGATATTTTGATCCTTGATTTTAATGTGCAAAAGTGTTTATCTAAACAATTATATGTATGGAAAAAACTTGTCAATGATGAACATCATTGTTTTTTTTTAATCAGTCAGTACAAATAGCTGACTTTTTAGGATGAATTATTATCTGTGGAATCTAATTTTCAAAACTATATTTATAATATCAAGTTTTTATCTTGTACATATACCTAGAATAAGATTTGTATTTTGAGGTAATGGGGTTTGGTGATCATATTTATACATAAACATGAACAATCCCACCCTATTCTTAATACAAACTATCAAAATTCTGGATTTTTTAGACAATGATTTTGTGAATATAATTTTTGCAGTCTGCAAATTAAAATTAATGTTAGTATTGACTTAAAAATTAATTTGCTGAGAAAAGCTGATTTCAAATCATTTAAATACAATGAGAAATATGACATTCATTAACACAATGTATCTGGAATTACTATGTCAACAAAGTTTTATTTCTCACAAGAAAATAAAAATCTGTTTTGAATTTATTTCAGATTATGTAAAATGATCTAATTTTTATACAAATATTTGGAAAATAAAAAAGTTTTAAAGATAAGTTTTAGCTTTTCAATAAATTTTTATATTCAAATTAAGAAGAATATAATCTTAAGTTAATATGTGTATTTTGAATAAAATTGTAAAGTCAGCTGAGTTTTACAATATTTGAAAATAAATTAATTTGGATGTGGGAATTTTTTTAGTTAATTTCAGATTTAAGTAAATTAAGTATACTAAGTTTTAAAATAAAATGAATAAAGCCTTTGAACACAATCTTTCATTGTATTCCTTACAATTTCTTAAGTAATAACAATTTTGATTATTAATTGAAATTTTTTAAAATAATGTATTCTTCATACAGTTAAAAGGTTTAGTCAGGAATTTTATGTATTGATTATTAAGTCCTACTAAGCCTTGGATAATTAGAGAGACTGTTTAAAATATTTTCAGTTAAAGAAATTTCAACTTTTATAGTTGATGGGTGGTTATTTTGTGTTTTCAAGAAGCTTAGCTAATTCTTTGATTTTTTTAGAATTGTACAAGAATGTCAGTTATTATTGGAACTATTATTTATTTTATTCTGCAATTCTTTTTATTTCAGACTTAGATTGTCGTATTTGGTAACCTTTTAAAGATGATGTTTTTGATTCAGCTAACTCCTGATATAGCAATATTTATGATCCAAACCTGTCTATTTTTGACAAAAGTTGAATCAAGATTACATGAGCAAAGTACTTATCAGTTTGTTTATCAAAAAATTTCATTGTATTATTTTTCTTCATTTTCTATGGAGTGTTTGCTCTACATAGCCACTAATTCTTTCCCCTTCTAGAAAATGCGTTTTTTGTTTTTTCTTTCAAATATTTTATTATTATTTTCGTTATAGCTCTGAAATTTTCTTTCAGTAGTTCATTAAACATTCTAGTCCTTATGTCAAGATCTTTGCAGAGGTGGTCTCTACTGTTGTTTTGAATCTTCTTAATCTTAATGACCTGCATATATATATGTTTGTATATATATATAATGCTTGCTTTTTTTTTCTCTCTCTCTCTCTCTCTTGCCAGATGATTGTACTTAATGTCTTTTTCTTGGAGTTGAAGTATTCGCCACAAAGTGTCTTATTTAGTCTCTTTTCTTTTTGAATCAGCATAAAACTAAATAAAATTGTCTATATAAAATTATATTTTCAGAAAAACAAATATTCAGAATATTTTTTACAGTAAGCTAATTTTTTCTGTTTATATTTGTTATAAAGTATATGTTAAATATATTTTCACTTTTAAAAATATTCTTAAAATGTAAAGAAATTAATATACATTTTGTAATTTAAAATTATAATTTATTTGATCTAAGGTATCCTGGCCACAATGAATTACAAATATATCGTTCTCCACAAAAATCATTTGATGACTTTTTAGAAGCAATTCATCGTAGAGAAGATACTTTTTACTTTGTTTCTTTTTCTGGTGTAAGTATGAATTTTCACATTTCACTTACAAATATGTAATCCAGTTCACAATCGTTTTCAAAATATATGTAAGAAATGAAATATTTTTATGATTAAAAATACCAATATAGACTATCCTACTAGTGTCTTCAATTGTCTTTTTTCAGTCACAAATAAAATGTTAGTGTGTTTTAGATGAGTTCTGGACTCATCTAAAATACACTAATGTTTTATTTGAGACTGTGATTTCAGTAAGTTATGTAAAGACAAAATACAGTGGGTGATTGGTTAATGAACAAATCAGATAATGAACACTTTCGCGAAAGATTTTTATGTTCGGACAACAAACACCTCACAAAACAAATACAAGAAGCGATGTAAAATAATGAATACCAATTAGTCTTCCCTTGTCTTCAGGCAACAATTTGAAATCTTTTGGAGTGCAGGAGATGTTGACATTGACACTGAATCTGATATATACTGATCTGGATAGTATTCTTCTGAACTTTGAAACTCTCCCTTGTAATTCCAGCTGTTTATTTTTCTGACAGAAACAATTTTCTTATAGTATTCACGAGACTGTCAGGCAAGCACTCGTTAAGTTTTGCATTGATTTTTATTTTTGAAAGGTGAGAGTATAATAGCAAAGGTAGAGAGTGGGCAGATGTCTGTTGTTGCTGGGCAGTATGGCTTGAATAGGCCTACAGTAGGCCACAGTTCAATCTTATCTAAGAAAAATACAGTAGTGCAAGAAGACTCAAGCAGCTGAAGGAATAACAAAATCACATCTGAGAAATAAAGAACATTGAAGAGCTTTTAATGGAACCTGAAATGGATCTGATGACAGAAGAACACCAAGAAACTTGGCGAGATATGTTTTCTTCTGAAAAAGAGGATTAATGTTGATATCTGCTGTTAAACATCTTTTGAAGGAGTGGGAGGATGTCACAACAACTGTCTTAGAATGGCATCCAAACCAGATTGAGGTTAATAGGCTTAGGTATCTCTACAATTACAATGCTATTAATTACTTCTGAAAAATCTTGAAGAAGAGAGAAAAGCAATCGACATTAGACAGATTCTTTAACCCCCACAAACAGTAAAAACATGACTAATAAAAATGCAAGACTGTATATATGTATTTTTATTATTACATATAAATAAATGTAGTAAGAAAGCATATATTTTTTATTTTTTGGGGTTTCCAGAACGAATTAATCAAATTCCCATAAAAAGCTATGGTAAATCGATAATCACTTAACAAACAATTCGGATAACGAACAAAGTCTTGGAATGGATTATGTTTGTTAACCAATCACCCACTGTATGTCCACTGGTGATTGAATAATGTTGTAAAAATAAGTATATTACATTTAAAAATTAAGTTAATTAAAAATAGGAATGTAGACTATCCAAATGGTGTTTTTTATCTTTTTCATAATTAACTGAGGTCATATTCTTAAAAAAAGAAGTAGAATCTCAGAATGTTTTAAATGAGTTTCTGGTATGACGAAACTAGTGAAACACTATTTGGATAGCTTGGATTTTTAAATGTAGTATGAAATATTTTGAATTTATATTTCACTTTCTTATTAATACAATCAATTATATGAATGAATAAGTATAAATATTATAGTAAATGGCTGGCTATAGATAATTTTTTTCATATTAAGCTAATTATTTTTTTGTTTATATTTATTATAAAATATATATTACAAATTTTATAATTTAAAATTATGATTTATTTGGCATTAGGTAGATGGCCATAATATATGATAAATAATAATAATAACTGTCTTTGACAAGTTTTTCATGCTATACCATTTTAATAATAAAAATAATCCTATAAAGTGTGGAATGTTAAAAAAGAAGAAAAAATTTGGCTTCTGTATAACTTCATTTTATTAGCCCTATCTGTTAAAAAGATTGCCTACTCAATCTATAGAAATTGAATAATAATCATATGAAAGATAATATTTGCAGATTATGACATTCTATAGTAAATTTAGGAAATTTTATTGAAAATGAAAGTAATAGACTAATTGTAATATGCTTATTTAATATTTCTAATCTCTTCAAGATGAGAAACATATTTTGTTGTATTATTTAAATAATAATTTTTTTCTTTTACATAGTCAATTGTTGTTTTATACTTTTTAAGGGACTAAACAGTTTTTACTTTCCGAGTTATTATTTATACATAACGAGGGAAAATGTTGGAATCCTGTCAAATTTAACCTTCCGAGTTTTTTGCAAATCTCTATGTTTTTGAGCCTTCCTGAACCTAAAAAAGTAAAAAATACCATGGATGTGTGTGTGTGTGTGTTGGCATCTATTTTGTTTAATATCTCAGGATGGAGTAAAGACTAAGAAACAAAATTTGGCATGGTGGCTTGCATATGAGGGGCATTGATGCTATTAAATTTTGGTGAAAGGTCAAGAGGGTGGGGAGATAGAGGGGTCATGTATCTTGAGAGGGAGTAGGACTTAATGAAGATTTTATTTGTTATTAACATTTACACTTTTTTAAAAATAAAACTTGCCCCTACACTCAAAATTAAGCTTTTTCCCATTTTATAGTAATTAAAAATATAAATATTTTTATAACAAAATCTGATAACAGATGGTGCCACACACAATTTTATTTATTGCTTAACAATATAAAAGTTTTATTTTTTTAATAAATGCTCATAACAGCCAGGAAAGTTATGTAACTCTCATTGCTGCATTTTGTTTTTTTTTTACTAGTTTAGGCTGACTTTAATAAATTTAATATACAGTTTAATTTAAAGATAAACATTGCCATTTTATAAATACAGTAGAGTGTCATTTATCCGAATCAATTGGGGACTGGGGTTGTTCGGATAACTTATTTTTCGGATAACCGATTATGTACGAAAAAATATATTAACCTATCCCGTGTTGAAATTTTTCTCCGTTGTGTATCGCTTCATGTTGAATTTTTGTCGATGTTAAGCCTAATGAAAACTTTCTAAAATAATAATCGTGGCTATTGTATCATTAAAAATTATTTTTTTATTTTGTACAAACAAAATAAATATATTGAAAAATATAAAAACCCAAAAAAAATATACTTTAGAAGTTAATCTAGTATCAAAAATGTTTGATTCAGCACGACACACAGTCCTGAGAAAAACACCACACAAAAGTCCCATTGCTGCTAGCTAAAACACACACACCAACAAAAAAAATATTGGAGTAGCCCAAGTTACATACAGTATAGTTTTTATTATGTATATTGTAACTTGAATATGATGGATACTAAATAGAAAATAAAACAAATTATACTCATTAGCCTGAAATTAAAATTTTATGATATTTTTAGGATCACTTACTGCTTCCTGCAACTGCACATAACAAAACAGTACGACCAAAGATGTCTCTTGTTATGCCTGCAATGACATTCAATGGTAGGTGTTTGTTTTAAAATTTCTAATGAATGTTGCAAAATTTTGGTTGTTCTTTCCTTTTAAAAGTCATACTTCTGTTATAGATTTTAAATACATATATATAAATAGTATTAAATTTCAAAAATATATCAAATAAACAGCTAAAATAATGACAATTAAAAATGTCCACAAAATTTAAATATTATTCTTCAGATAAATTTCTAGAAAACATTTTAAAATTTATTTTCTCTTTATTGAACAAATAATTTTCTGTTGTTAAATATTCTGAAACTGAAATAAGAATTTTGTGATTAAAGTAGTAATATTTTTAAATTAAAAAACTTAGTTATGACAGATTAACATTTGTGTATTATCAAAATTTCAAATAAAGAAATGAAAGAAATCAGTGTTAATGATCAATGATGTAATTGAACAAAAATTGAATGTTTAGAAAAGTTTTCAAAACTTTACACTAAGTTTTTTATAACTTTCATAAAGATAATTAGTCTAGAAACTTTACTAGTCTATATTTATAGAATCTGAAGATTGGTAGAATTTTGGTCTTCTTACTAGGAAGATGAAATTTTAACACTTGTTTTGATTTTATAGATTTTGAAAAGTACATTAATTTTATGTATAGTACAGTACAGTACAATATTATGTAGAATAATTATATGAATTTAAAAAAAATTATTATTATAATATATTCTTATTTATTTATGAATTAGAAATGTNTGTAATGATAAAATATATTGGAAAAAAATTATAATAAATATTTTTTTATTTATATTTTATATTAACTTAATCTTCAAATGAGTTCATTTTAAAAATTCTTAATGTACTATTACAAATAACTTATATATATTGCAATATAATTATTATATCTTCTGTTATTTGATATTATATATATATTGTTGATATGTAATTTGATCATATATGTTAAATATTGACATTCAAAGGATAGAAACATATGTAAAAAAAAGCAAAAAATTTGCCAAACAAGGTAATTTATTGATGAAATTTTAGCTGGAAATAATAATGTTTTTTTATTTAACAAATATAATTGTCAAAAAGTTAATGTATAGTTTACATTTATGCAATAAGTTTTTGTTTTATGTATGCTTTAAATTTTAATTATTTTGTTTTTTTGAAATAGATATCTATTACTGTATATTAAATAGTTTCTTTATGTTTTAATAATTATTCACAATAATTTTGGCAGATACAGTCAAGCATCCTAAGGATCATGTGACCATGATGCAAATAGATTGTGAAGTTATGAATACTAAACTTGTGTATGTAAAAGAATCAGTAATTCCACCACATTTGCGTCACCATAAGAATCTTACTAAAAGTGATGATGATATTTATTCTATTTATAAAACTCCAGAAAAACAAAGAAAGACTAAAAGTATTAAAAATGAAAAACAAAAGCATGTTTGAATACCATCAAATTTAAAATTTTATTTTGTAAAATTTTAATCATCATACTGTCATAAGTATGAAAAAAAAGAAAGAACATTTTTTTTTCTTTTGAAGTTAATGGTCTTTTTATATTTTTCAAATTTTAAATTTTGTTATAAAATATATAAATGTATTATATATAAATGTTAAATTGTTTTCCTTTTGTTTGTTTGAAATTTAATGTAAAATGTTTTTCAGTCTAATTTGGCAATTTTCAAAATAATTTTATAATTGCTATCATTTTACTATAAGCTATTTTATATTAGTATTATAAAAACATTGATAATTCTTTAAAAATAAAAACTTTTCAAATATTTTGGATTATTTAATACATTTTTTTATTTAAATATATTGTTTGATTTGTTGGAATTGTATATTTATATGTATATATGTGTGTGTGTTTGGATGTTTGCTAATGGAAACTTAGATAATAGCACAATTTAATATAGACCCTATTATTTCATATTGAAAAACATAAATATAATCATATTGAAAACAAATGAATGCCCTAAAGAATATAAGACACTAATATTTTAACAATCTGATATTCAAATTTCTTCCATATTATTTTAATTATTTATAGTTTTATAACAATTTAAATTATACAATTTGTATTAATATCACTATATTTTTTTTTTCTCATTTAATATTAAATTTCTTATTTAAAAAATGTATAATAAAAAAAGTTTTTTTTTTATTTTGAGTGCAATAAAGATGTTACAATTTTCATGATTTCATCTTAAGCAAAATGATAATGAAACTGCCATAGATATACTAAGAAATGTTGATTTAGATTAAGAAATATAGATTAGGTTAATACTTTAGGTTAATGGATGTAAACATTTTAATTACATCTGATTTTAATCTATAGGTTTTTATTTCATTTTTTAATTATTTTTAAATTTAATTTTTTGTTAGAAAATAAATATATTTTTGGAACAATTAAAACATTGAATTGTTTTACTCTTAAATTTAAAAAATTTTTAACTCAACTCTAACATATGTTAAAATTATTAAATGTAGATATTAAGAAATGAAATAAACTAAATAATAAAACAAATAAGTATGAGTTTATATTTAAATAACTAATATATATATATTTATATTTTTTTCTAATTATTCAAACTGTTTAATTTTTACGATAGCTTGAAAATAATATTTTTTGCTTTTTAACTATTGAATCAAATTAATTTATGATTATTATATTGGACATTAGACCTTAGATAACTATATTCAGAAAATGTTTAGTAAAATTATTTTTAAATACAGAAATAAATATATATGATATCTGTAAATATTTTTTGCTATTTTTGATATGTTGTTACGCAGCACTACTGCAAGGTACACTTATGAAACATGTGTTAATTGAAAAAAATTCAAAAAGTTGTGTGGACATTCACAAAGTAATTAGTCATGTTCAATATGAGCATTGTAATGGTATCATATCAATATTCAATTTGTTGCTACATGTTGCTGAGCATTTCATGGTCAATTTTAGTACATAGATTTCTGTTGGTAATTCCAAAGAACTTGCCAGACAGTTGTTTTCAATACATTAAATTTTGTTTGTTAAAACTGGCACGTTAAACAGTTTTCTAATGGCCAAGATTTCTAATGTAGAAACAATTGCCAAATAGCTTCAGCATGCTTTTCATTTATGGACAGTCTGTTAGTATTTTGTGTTCATGCAAATAGACATCATTAACAAATTCTTAAACCAAACATAATTTACATTTATGACCTGCTTAGTGGAATCTTCCCATGCTTTCATTGAAACTCTCATTGTACTGTGATGACATTTTTTGTTTTATAAAAATTGAGAGAGAAAGTGCTTTCTCTGATCTTCATTTCATGTTCACTTATTGTCAAATGCATCACTATCTGATAGTAAAACCTTACAATTTAGCATCTTGTACAAACTAAGAGTTGTTCATTCATATAATTTCTATCTAAACACACTCAAAAGATGGAACCATTGATTACAAACACTTCACACCTCTTATACTTACTCCAGCACAAAATTTAATGAGTGTTTTTATTCAAAACAGTTACTTATACCAATTGCAAGTAATAAAATATCAAATTAGAAGGAACATTTATGAACAACCGTTGTACATATATAATATATCAAAAATATATTCTGCATACATATATGTATCTATATATGTATTTATTGGAATTTATCTATTATATACTTATATTTAAGTACTATTTTTATGTTTAAGATTTCTTACTGTAATTATTATGTGATTAATTTCTAAATTAATACAATTATAATTAGTGAGTCATATCTATTATAAACGACAAAATTGAAGCATATCATATAGCTCTTATTTATTTTTACTCAGTTGTTTATCATCAGTCATTTTCAAATTTTTGTCAATATATTTCAAGTAAAAATTTAAAAAATTGTTACTTTGATTGATCATTCAATAAAATTTTTGTAAATAAATTAATTAATAATCTTGACCAACCATTCTTTCTGTTGTTATGTTGCATTTTTCTCTTTCTAAAATCTGTATTTCTATCCATTATTATTATTATTTTTATTAATACTGTTCTTATTTTCTAAATTTATAAATTTGAATATAAATTTAGCACTATAAGTAGAAGTGGCTATTGTTGCTTATTAACAATATAATAAATTTATTAGTTGATGAATTTAATCTAAATTATACACTAATTTAGTGTATAATGTAGATTAAATACAAAAACATTATGTATATATTTAATTTCTTTTAAACTTAAAAAATTTGATTTATAAAAGTACAGTAAAACCCCTCTAACTCAGACTAATGGGAAGTGAAGGTCATCCAAGTATATGAAAATCTTAATGGTGTTTTCTCCAGTAATATGGAAAACAAGAATATGGTTATACAGTATAGTAATTTATTAAAATCATCTCTGTACAGAAGTTTTACTGAGTAGAAATTATACTGCAGAATACATTATTAGAGGAAATGAGCTTAAAAAATTTCATAACATTATAGTGGAATGCAATGTATTGATACAGTACAATCTTTAGTAATTTACTGGCTACAGTAATATAATGCACAGTATTGTGAAGACTTCTGCATATTGAAACAGTCATTAATTATAACATTTCTATTGTCATGACATTTTAAATTACTGTTTCAAGTTAGCAGAGTTTACTGTATATGCTTTACACTTATAATTATGTGTACATTATGAATTTTGTTTTTATACATGATTGATATATATATGTACACAGTAACCACTCATTATTTTGTGTATGTCAGGAGACTAAATGAGTGATATATGAGGGTGAGTAAAAAAAGTGAGAATGAATTTATTACTCACAAAATACATTAGGCAAGGTCCAGCTTGATATGCTCTTTTTCAAAATTATTAAAAATTAAAAAAGTCCCTATCAATTGTATGCACTTAGCTCAATATGTCTGTCAGTTCTGGAAGATGTGCTGGAACCTGTCTTTTGTCATGTTCAGAACCACCTCTAACTTCAGAATGGCCATTGATAGCTGAAACACTGGCCCCCATAGCTACAAGTTCAGATGCAGGAACAAAAAACAATCACAGGGAGCAAGGTCCAGGCTTTATAAAGGGTGCAGCACACATTTGATGTTTGATAGTTTGAAGCACATTTTTCATGGTCAAAGAAGGCCAAAATTTTTCAATTTGTGGGAAACATAATGATCATTTCCTTCAACTACAGTGGAAAGGTTTACCAGCATGAAGTGCCCCTGCATACAATAGTTACTGGACAGTATCATGAGTTTTGAAGACCATGGTCAAGCACATCTGATGGAAAAGCCCCAAGCTCTATCCACCACAATAATGAAAGCCCTCACTGCAAAGTTTCTATTTGTGGGCTGTATTTCATCCAATAGTAGTTTAAATCATTAATTGGAATAAAATAAATTTCTTTCCCAATAAAAATTCAATGTTAACTGATTTTTTAAAAATTATTTGCTAAAGTGCTTTTATATTTAGAAAAAAAGAATACTGCAATATATCCAAATGAGTGATGATATGAGAGGTTACTGTGTATATAAATACAATAAGACCTCGCTTAATGTGGGGGATGCGTTCCTAGACAACAAAGTGCTAAACGAAACAGTGTAAAATGAGGTAATTTTAACATAGAGTAAATAGTAGTGATGTAACGAATATTCGGTTACTATTCGGTATTCGGCCTATTTTTCACTATTCGGCCGAATACTGAATAGTGATTAAATATTCGGTATACCGAATACCTAAAAACAGGAGTAATAAATAACAAAAACACAGTAAATTAATCGTTTTGGTATTTAGATTTAATGTTATTGAGTTAGTGTTGTTTGTTTATATTTATTTATAACTTGTAACATGCACAAAATAAAAAAGAAAATAATATTAGTCACATGTACTCACAATTTATAATTACAAAGATCAGCACAAGTACTGTACACATTTATTCGTTCGAGAATCGTCGCACATCCGAGGGTCTGACCCTGCCTATCCTTTCTAAGCGCTCGTCTTTGCTCTTCCCTTTCTCTTAGCTCTATCACTCTAATCCACGTATGCCTGTGCATACATCATAATACACGCTCACAATACTTTTGATTCGTCACTTTTCCATCGTAGAGTTCCCATTTTACAATTACGTGACTCAGCCTGGTGATAACGGAGAAAAGAGACAGATAGGACGTCGATATAAATCACAGTTATGATTTCACAGATTCGAGACAGCTCGATAGCCCGAACGGCCCCAGGCTTTCGCCCATGCACGCTAAGTGACTTTCATTACAAGCATTTAGCTTTCCGAAGTCTATGACGACAATTGTTTGGCATTGACGGGCGCGAATTTTGTGCCAATAAGCTGCCTCGACTCAATTTCATATTTATTTTCGCTTCGCGGTCCTTCTCTGTTCTTTTTCTGTTATTTACAAGTGTAGGTCATTTGATATCATCATTTATCACATACTTCCATGACACTCTTGTCTGTCGGCTACAACTGCCAAGAATTAACGTGATTGGCAAAGCGTAGTGACAGCGGGCCAATAGAGAGCAGGATCCTTGCCATAATACGGTTTGCGCGCCAATTTTCATACGTGCGTTAGTCAAGCCGAATAGTTTGCCCGAATATTCGGCTATTCGGCCACGCTCCTGGCCAAGTATTCGGCCTGAGGCCGAATATACTATTCATTACAACACTAGTAAATAGGGAAAGGGGAACATGTGACCAAAAATAAAGAAATTTTACTTTAATTTTAAGTTATTTTTATATTAATTTGCACACTAATATATGTTACACAGAAATGTAAGGTTTATTTTTTGTGATGAAGGTCCTGACTTTTCTGAAATTATTGTTTTTTTGCAATAAAGTCATTAAGTTTCATTTGTTGCTTTTTTCTTTCCTTAAGCAAATGTCGGTAACAGAAGATCGCATCCAAAACACCTCATTTTGCTTTAGCACGCCTTTCAAAAACTGGATCATTCGCTACAATTTGATCAACAATTTCAGTTATCTTACCAAACTTTTACTAAGGAAATCTGTAGAGAAATTTTTTGGGTTCTTTGTTTTCAGAATCTCTGTTTTCCAGTTCTACATGAATTCCTTGTTCTGCCACTCCTTGAAGGTCATCGTTGGTAAGGCGCTCACCAGAAACCTACTGTAACTCCTCAATATCTTGCTTGTCTAGATCTAGTCCTGCTGTATCGATTAGGTTGAATTTGGTCAACCTAACAATACAGCGATAGGCTCTTCTCATTGAGAATTCTTGGATATCTTCAGCCATAACTTCTTCCACACTTTGTTCATGTATTTATCAGTTAATTCTTGCCAAATGAAGTCGATATTGCCTATGGCATCCATGATGTTATATTTTTTCCAAAATTGCACCAAACAAACATAGATTTAAAGAAAGTACACCTTTTTGCCACCTTTTCCTGATTGGTTTGTGTTCATAAATAATCGATGAAATGCTGCGATAATTTAAATCAGCATAAATTTTGAGGTTTTTTTTTTTAGGCTTCAAGCAAGCCATGTTATATCGAATCAGCATTGAGCGGGGTCTTACTGTATATAGATAAAGAGCTAGACTTTATCATTAAAGTTTAATTTCATTCTATTATATTCATTTCATATCGGTTTCATGCTAGTTTTAATGAATAAATGATTTCAACTGAAAATGGAAGTCTGATCTTGCTCAATCAAATAGATAAAAAAAAAAAACTATTTAAAGCAGTAAAAAATGATTAATTTATTTAAATATTGAAATAAATTCTATCAGTATTATATTTCTTGTATTTTTGAAGGAATCATTCTATAACAATAAGATTCTGAATAATGAAAAATTTTACATTTTAAATAGGTGGAATGAAGATATTGATATCATTCTTCCAAAAATATTTTTAATCCAAATTAGTAGAAAGTTTTTCATATACAAATGGAAAGATGATTTGTGTTTGAAAATCTACTTCTTCATTTGTAAGTAAATGTAAATATGAACAACTGTATAAGTTTAGAAAAATTTATCTGATGCTTATTTTTATTATCTAAAAAGACAAAAATCAATAATCAAAATTTGTTACAAGATTTTTAAAAAATTAGAAAGCTTTTCTTTTTGTATTAGATTTAAAACGTTTTTAGGAATTCATTTTTAATTTTAACAAATTACATAGAAATTGAAGTAAGGCAAAAGTAAACATTGTGTTGTAGGTGAAAATATTAGTGTCTAATTTTCTTTCATTTATTGATGGGCAAACAATAAAAATCAGTAAGTTGTAATTGAGTAATGAACAAAAGTTTATTTGTGAATGTGACAAGTTTATATTAATATAATAATAAATTATACTTTTGTTTTATTATCCATGAATTAATCTGAATTATTTTTTATTAAATCATTTAATTAGATCATTATTATTAAACTATAATAAAATTTTAATTTAGTAGAATAATGTTAAAAGATAATAGATTAGAATGAAAAAAATATTTAATTCCTAGCTTTTAAATTCTTTTCAGTATATAGTAGGAAGTGGAGTTCACTGTGTACAGCATTATTACTAGTTTTTCTTTTTTCTAGTGCTTTCAACGAATATATTTTTATCGTCTTCAGGCGAAATAAAACTTTTAAATCAAACATAAACATTTGAAACGAAAAAGGAACACACACACAGTTTTAAATAAAAAGATTTTTGGAATAAACTCGTTATGAACCGGCCACAAATTTCGAATACGTACGATGTTATGCGTGTGATGTAATATTGCGCATGAGTGGGTGCTAGTTCATGTCAACGGTGTGACAGACAATGTAAATCACTGTTAACCGTTTATATAGAGCAACCTTATATGTTGGGCATATAAGGTTTCCAGAGTTGGTGCATTGCATGTTTCCAAGGTTGTTATAAATAGAGCCTCCCATCATATAAAGAGGAGTTTTTGGTCACTGCAGGTTCTGAGTATTGCAGTTTGGGCCCATAATGGGTTGTAATTCAGATCGTGCACCTTTCTTGCAAGCTCTGTGGTGCACCTTCCTTTCGCCACATCATCTTGGTATTCAGCTAGGCAAGTAGCAAGCATTCTTGTTTGCTACCTGCCTAGCTGAACACTAGGATCTATTCATTACAACCTCAGAAACATTCAATGCACCCACTTTGAAACTGCCCAATATATGGGTCGCCCTATATAAATGGTCAAACAGTGATTTACATCATCTGTCACACTGTTAACATGGAATGGCACCCATGCATGTGCCGTATTACATCGCATGCATAACATCATATGTATTTGAAATTTGTGGCCGGTTCATAATGAGTTTATTCCAAAAATCTTTTTATTTAAAATTATATGTGTTCCTTTCCCATTTTGAATATTTATGTTCAATTTAGAAGTTTTATTTTGTCTGAAGACAACGAAAATATATTCATTGAAAGTGCTAGAAAAAAGAAAAACTAGTAATAACGCCATACACAGTGAACTCTACTTCCTACTACTATTACTTGGCGTGAGTATCATACTAAATTATATTTTCAGTATATGTTTTACAAATTGCAATTTGCATTGAATATGCAATTTGTAAATATGTATTCATTCACATATGTTTGAAAGAGTGAATATTTTATAAACATTGAAAATATTTTAAAATTGCATTAAATCACAGTAAACATTTTACCTTATCTGAATTACACAATGTGTAACTGACAATAATTATTGTATTTGTATTAATATTTTTAGACACAATTAAAATCTCAGAAATTCCAAAAATAATCACCCCAATTACAAATTAATATGAAAAATGCATAACGTAATTAATTCCTATAAGATTGCTAGGTGTGCAATCTTAAAATACACAATTGCATCTAAATGTTAATGCTCTATGAAATGATAAAAATTACATTCTATTTTACAACTTTTTATATGTATTTAATCATTAGCATTTTCATTCCATTTTAAAACTGTATATATTGTAACTAATTTATGACAAAGGATTTATTATAATATAAATGCATATTATTTGTCATAAATATTTAAAATGTATATTTCAATTTCTTACCATTTAAAACACTGAAAAAATAATTGTATAACATGAAAACCAGATGAGTTAAAGGTTCCTAGGATTCATATTGAGTTTCTAGGATTTTTATCCACTATTTATGTTGTAATAAAATAGTAAACTATACATTATTTTGTTTTGTGTTTAAAATCAAAAGTGTTGAGAATACAAATAATTTTAGTTAATTATAATTAAGGTTCGTTTGAAGGATATAATCAAATTTCTATATAATGAACATTCAGTAAAATCATATTTAATGAATTATTTTGACATTTTGAATTGTATGAAATTTCATTTAAAATAACTTCCATTTATTAAAACTTTCCAATTAACTAAATGATTTAGATTTCATTTGTCAAAATAATTGAGTTATATAGTTTTTTAATCAATTTTTTCTAATAAAAATTCTATTTTCTATATTGGCATAGTAATTGGAATAGTTTTCATTCTGAAATGCATTTAAATAAAAATATAAGTTGAAATTAATTCAAATTTTGATATCCTTTTTATTAACTTCCTATTATTAAAGATAAACAGCTAAGTAAGTAAACCAATGAAATAATCTGTTTCATGCTGTATGAAATGGACTATGAATGCATTGTCAGTAATGCTGGTTTAGTTAAATTGCTGAAGATCACTCTAAGCATTCACAGACAACAAAGTCACATTTTACTGTTTATAAATACTATCTTTATATAAGTCAAAATGTTTACTCAGAAATGATACAAAAATTGCAGCTGTTATAAAAATTATAAGACTAGGTGTAGCTGATGACATGTATTTTCCACTCTAAAAATTTTACAAATACTTTGTAATTTGTGGCAGCCATCTTAAATTAGTCTTCAGATCTTCCAGACTTCATTACACTAATACTGTAGAGACTGATGTCTTTTAAATTAATAGTCTTTATAAGCAGCTTTATCAGGCAATGCATTCTTCATTGGTTTGCTTGCTTAGAAGCATTGTAAGCTACTATATTGCACTGTTACATATGTAAAACAGAAAATTTCAAAATACAGTGGAAGTTTCTTAGTTATAACTATTTTATAAATTTCATTACATAGGAGTTCAATTGTATCATATTTCAGTAATTAATTTATATTTTGGTTTATTTTATACAAAAATCTTTATAAGACATTTGTTTTTTAGCATTTATAATTTATATTTGCACTTAAAAAATACAAATTTTATAAATCATAAATGTGATACAGCATTTGCAAACTGTAACTATGTACAATAATATTTTGTATTTCATCGTGATTACATTAAATTAATATCATAGATAATTATAGTAAAATTTGATTAGTTATTTTTCACTTTTTATAAATAACGAAATTAAATAATTTAAATTAGAATTTAATTATATATTAATTTTTAAAACTTTATTTTAATATGAATTGGAATTTAAGAATGAAAAAAAAAAACAAAAATGTGAATTATAAGTTACTATTAATTTATATTGTAGCTTTTAGGCATTTTATATTAGAGTATTTTATAAAGTAATAATATAATAAAACAGTTGGAAAAATTATGCAGGGTGTTAAAAAATATTTATCATTTAAATGATAAATAGTGCACACTATAATGAGTAAAAAGCTTAGTATACATAGATAAAAAACGCAATTGTTTCTGAGATAATCAGAGACTGGAATTTTTGAGAGACTTTGTCACTCTAATATGTCAAATCTGCATAGGAAATGGAAGGGAGGACCTGTAAATATCATGGTAAGAATTTGGTAAGATTATTTTCTTATGTCATTTGATACATAAAAATCAATAATGATATTAATATACAAAATATCTCAGAAATGACTGCATTTTCAACCTATGTTTACTAAGATGTTCTACTCAGTATGATGTACACTATCAAATAAATGTTGAATGCCTTTTTTTTTTAACACACACTATTTGTTATTTGATAGTATTTGTGATTAATTCTGCTTTTAAATTACAAAATGTTTTCAAAATATAATTTCCTTTTTGTAATATACTATAACTTTTTATGAATAATTTATAATCCTTGTGAAATAAAAACTGCATTAATGCTGAGAAGTTATTCATTGATATAATTGTAATCATAAAATTTACAGCAATGTAAAATATTCTAGTCTAATCATTTTTACAGGTTTTGTGGGTCATGTAATTAAATTTTCATTTTGTATTAATAATCAAAATATAATTAGCAAATAAACATTTATTTTAAAAATAGTTTATGTCGTTTCTGAAATTCATTTTGAGCAAATTCTTCAGCATTTGCTTTAATAATTGATCTGGGAATAGTTTCTTCTTCATCCTCATCACTTTCGTGATATGATTGGTGTGTTTCTGTAATACAAAAATTTAGTATATTAAACATGATTTTGAATTAGGGATAATGATATAGACAAAACTTATTTTTTACTGACAAATAAGATGTCTTACAAAGAAATATATAAGTCCAAGTTATGAACACAATATTCACTTAGGAAATATGATTTTAAACAGATGAAACATGTTGCAAATGTAAATCTAAACTCATATTCATTTACTTTTGCACATTTTTAATGGCAAATTAAATATGAAAAGTTTATTTTGAAAACTATTTTTTTTTATACCATCTTCTGACCAAAAGATGATGACAACCTAATTGATACATTTTATTATATATAACACATTTATAAGCAAATATACTCTACATTGATTGACTGAATACTTGTTCTTTTGTTTGTTCTTGTTAAAGAATATCTGGTTTACTGAGATTGATTTTCTCTCTTTAATTTGAAAGGATTGACATAGTTACATTCTATAAAAACTGTATAATCTTGTAGCAAAATTTTAAAGTGGTTTATGTGATATACAAATTCAATTTATCTTTAATTTCTATATTTTTTAGGAATATTTTATGAACAATAATCAGTTTATGAAAAATAATATCCAAGTAATATATACATTTTATGTCAAACATTAAATTAATTAATGACATTGGTCTGATTTATAATTATTTAATTGTAAAATTAAATTACATACATCATTTAAAATATAATTTTAACTAGGTATAAACATTTTAAATTAAAATACTAAAATGGTAAAATGTATTCTAATAATTTTCAAAAATTTAAAACAGAAATATATTTTTTATGAAATATTAAACATTTTAATTAAAATGGGTGTAGGTATAAATTTTGAAAATGTGCTTCATTTAGTTTTTCTATGATTTGTGTAATTATATTTAGAAAGATAGAATATATTAATTTATAATAATTATATTTACTTATTGGGATTGCTTTGTCTTTTGGATAATTGATACGTCTTCTATGAATAGCATTCAGTGATTGCATATGATCCAGAAAAGTAGCATAAGATATTTTCTGCGGTTTACTTTTTTTCAAGTGATTAACTTGGTTTTTAATATCTTCTAATAAATTCTTGAAATGATCAATACATTTTTGGAATGTTAGAATATTTTCAGTGTCAATAGTTATTTGATTAAACTGAAAAAAAAAAAAAAAAAGATAAATTTTTGCAATATGAACAAAGAAGGAAAACCAGATTTTCATATGTTTTTTTGAAGTCTTTTTAATACACTGTTCATTGAAATTGAAACATCATGAAGGTGACTTGGATTGGGTTGAAATTTGCTATACAAATAGGTTATACAGTAGAGTCTCAAACTCAGCTTAATGTGGACCGAAGGGTGGCCGAGTTTGTGAAAATGCCAGGTTATCGGGAATGGGGTTAAAAAAATAAGTATGAATGTTTCCTCAGAAAATACTGTACTGTACTTGTATGTATTGTTTACTTGAGAATACAACAGAGAATAAACTGCCCAAATACCCTTAAACAAAGGAAAAGTAAGTCCTTTATGAAGGCATAGAGCATTTACTACATGAAAATGAAAGTTAATGAATACACTGTGTACAGTAATTTACCTGATAAGGCAGATCTCAGAAAAATACTTTATGAGGCATAAAGCTGTCTATAATGAAAATTAATTAACTAAGGATTTTTTTGCCCTGCCAGGGTGTGGCTGAGTTTCCGGACTGCCGGGTTATCGAGTGCTGAGTTTTTGAGACTCTACTGTATTGGAAAATGCAAATGAATACAATCTCAGTACTTATCTATATTTAGTGTTTGCTCAACATGACACTCCACAGGTATAAAAAACTCACCAAACAAAATTCTGAATATTCATTCTGTCAATGAAATTGACTGTTACAGTGCTGCTAATATGTAGCCATTTCTGCGGTTTACTTTTTTTCAAGTGATTAACTTGGTTTTTAATATCTTCTAATAAATTCTTGAAATGATCAACACATTTTTGGAATGTTAGAATATTTTCTTGAAATGATTTATGGTTGCAAAAGGAAAGAATGTTATGAGCATTTGATGGAGTTTGAAAGAGGAATAATTGTTGGATTGAGAGAAAGAGTAGTCATATTGTGATATTATTGCACAACTTCAGCAAAATGTTAGTAGAGTTATGTATACATGGTGTCATGAGGGATCTGGGATTCCAATGTCCAAATTTTAAAGGGAAAACAGAACAACTACTGCATGGCTGTGATGAATTGTACATTGACATCCACAGCATAGGCAAAGCAATGGAGGATGGTAATATTTCAAGATATTTCTGCTAACATTGTTTACCACCGATTGCTGCAGTTTGTAGCTTGCTATTCATTGCTGTGACTTTAATTGAACCTACATCATAGATGTTAGAGGCTTTAATAATGCCAAGAATGAAGACACTGGATTACTGAATGGAAACAAATTTTGTGAGACGCTGTCGAGTGGGCGATGGTCAACTAGGCTACTGCTAACTGGGTATCAGACATCTGGGCGAGAAAATAATTGATGAACAATATACAAAATACAAAATGTTTTGTTTTCATTATACAGATCATTGTTATTTTCTAACGATCTAATACCAGGTAAATTTAAATATTTTTTAAGAAACGAGTTAAAAGAATGATTTTGTAATTAACAAACTAATTTATACATGTTCATTATTTCTTTTTACAAGTAAATAGAAAAGTCTCGAAGGACAGTTGATATCGACCCCGCAAAATTAACAAATATACATAAAAACAGACAACAGTTACATAAATTTAAAAATACAGGTAACCCCCGTATAACACGGCACTTCTATAGCACGGATTCGCTCTGACACGGTTCGAGAATTGGGTAAAACCCTCGTACAACAGGAAATTGTAATAAATTTTTACATACTTAAGTACTAATAGTTCACGAAAATATTATTTTAAGTAATGTAAATTTCTCTTCTCGCCTTCTGTCGATACACGTGGTCCTTCTCGAAACTTGTTTCAATGTTGCCAGATCGCGACGCTTCTGCTTCTGATGTTGCCGAATGTTTTTCCCTTATTCCATACTTGCTTTATTCTTCATAAGTACTTAGCACTACATATGGAAATTTATAAAGACCTTTTAACTAGAAGCAAGCAATCTAAAATTACATACACTTTTTGCGAAAGGTAAATCATGGATCTGAAGATAATGCAGAAAAATGCTCAGAGGATAAGGATAACTTGCCAAAAAGAAAACGCTCTCGGTTAATTAATAGTGTTTTTAGTGATGACGAAGAAAACATTGTTTAATTTATATTAATATGTATCACTTAAAAAAATTTTAATAAAGATATTTATCTTAATTATGAAAATATACTAGCATGTTTTTTAATTTTTGGAACCTAACCCTCCTTTTCGTATTAGTTCTTTGTTTCGTATAACACGGATTCGCATAACACGGCAATTTTTTTGGAACGTAACTACCGTGTTATACGGGGGTTACTTGTACATTATATTATACAATATAAATTAAAACAAAACAGTATAAAAATTCTTTGAAAGAATTTGTTTTCGAACAACCGCTTTTCTTTGATGTGCTTTGTTAACCATCATTGGCGACATGTTGCGGTTCGTTCCAAGACATTTCCTAAGTTGGAAATAACTCGTAAGTTATAACTCATACTTTGTAAATCTTAACCATATATATATATATACTGTATATGGTTAATACTGTTAATATGGGTAATATGGTTATAACATATATATATATATATAATGAATATTTACAAAAGTAAATTAAAAATATCCGCCAAATCGATAGTAAGTTTTTATTTACCATCGTATACTTTACTGTACATATTTGTAATTGATTGCAATTATTAGGCTGCAATTTGAAAAAAATGTAGACCTATAAATTCCCACTGTCGTCTGTCCGTTCGTCCATTTGTCTTTCCTTAATCTCGGGAACGGAGATAGATAGATGAAAGACGACACTCCCGATTAACTATATACAGTACTAATTCCGATGCAAACTGGAAGTCACATTATTTCAATTCATAACTTTTCTACTGAAAGCAGTTAATAGATGACTGGCACAATTATATTGTTAAAGGAAAAGTATGATGTACAGGAGCGAGCCACTACTAATAATTTGAGGTGGAGAGTGCATATTTTAAATTAATTAAATTAAAGATATGATTAAAAATTGCAGCTCATCGTTGTGACGCTGTCACAATAAATAATTGCTCGTTACTGTTGAACTTTCTTTATAAACAGTAAAATTGATTCTGTGAGGTGGAAAATAAATGCTAGATGTGGCAAATACGATCCAATTAAAACATTAATCGAATTACGTCTTGTTTATATCAATTATCCTACGGTAAAATTGGTTTCGTCGCAATACGTCGTTTTGCTTAACGCTACACCTTCCAAGAACTTATTGAAGACATTAAATGAGGACTTGCTCCCATGTAGTAATAAACAATTTCTTAAATGTAGTATAAGATTTTACATGTAAAGCACACGAATTTATTTCTACAAGAACAAATTTATCCTTTTCTCATTACTTTTAAAATTAGTAGACTATATATAAGATGGTAATGGGAGATATAAACTCAAAATTCTTGTCACGAATATAATTTAAATTTCAGTAAAAGCAGAACAGATAATTATATGAAATCAAATGTTTGTTTTCTTCTAAAAATTAAAAATTTAATTTTAGAGTATCGAATGTTTTTTTAAACATTTTAACAGAAATTTTATATACTATATAATCTTACTTCAATGTTTTCTAACAAAATATGGAGTTGCATTGCACCACTTTTTACTTCAGTAAGAAGACTTCCCAGTCGATTTAACGAATTTTGTGTATCAGTTATTCTTATATTTTCCTCGTTTAAGTTTTGTTTACATTCGTCAATTGTCATTTTATTTCTAGAGTATTAAGAGAAAATTAAAACAATAAAAATAAATTATTAAGCGTTTCAAATAAAAACAAGAGTCTAATTAAATTGTGTGCATAATAAAAATTGTTAGGTTTATGTTAATGTTTTAATAAATTGTTCAATGCGCTTTAGTATCAGCTCCCGTGTATTGGGATCGATTGTGATTTTAAAAGTTTATTCACAGTTAAATGAATTTAACGTTTTGAAGATTCAATTTAAAACGAATAACTGGGAAAAGTACTGATAATTTAGATCTAGAAAAAAATATTATAAGACTTAACATCACTTCGTATATTTTAAAAGATAATATGACAATAACTTTAAAGTTGATATAATTGGGAAACAGTATAGCTATAAACACAAATATTGTATCCTCATACGAGAAATATCTCATGAGGAAATCGGCACTTATTTCTGATGGGCATATATTTATTTGTGTGTACACGATGTTTTGTTATATATAGCAGGTTATTTTTTTAAATAACTTGAAAATAAAACAATTTTGATTAATTTTAATTGCCCTGAGCCTTAAGGAAGTAAGATCCTTACAGGTTTTTTTGGGTTTGTATTTCGTTTAATTCCTATACTTTAATTTGTTATAGTACCCCAGTATGTATTTTTCCGCAGACTACGTTATCCTCCATAAAGCCTTGTGTGGGGGGTATGTACTATTCGTTTGTTTGGAAAACGTTATTGATGAATTTTATATTAGCAATATAAAATATACAATAATAAATAATATATTTTCTAATCGTTTTGCAACTTTTATTTTTTTCGTAATTAAAACTTACTTGATAACATTTATGTCTGTTGAATCAATCATTTGTAAACGATTCTTTTCCAATAAAGCAAGTTGATCCAAAAGTTGTAATTTCTGTTCTTCCCGTCTTGATTTTTCTTCCAACAAATACTGTTTAATTACGTCTTGAGAAATCAATACTAACTCAATTTGCTGTAATAATTTGTTTTATTAATACAATTGTCGAAATAATAGACTATATTTTATAATATTCTAAGTTAAATGCATTGATCAAATAAATATAAAAATATAAGTATTTTCTATATACAGTACATAAAATGTGTCAGTATATGTATTTGCTGTTCCCTACTTACTGCTAAACACTTCGATCCAGATCGATCAAAGTGTTTAGCAGTTTCATAGCTACTTTTTATGACCCTACGGAAAATACAGATTAACATGAAATTTGGACTTTCCCTGATTTAATTTCTTCGACACTGATAATTTAAGCTTAATGCATTTATATCTAAGTAAGCATTTTGTAATAATTAATAAAGGCACCACACTGTCTATAAATAATATTCTGAGTGATGATTTCAAAGAATGTAGGGTCTTCTTGATTGATTTGGAAGTTTGCCTAAAATAACCAAACTTTTAATGTCTGTCTATTACTTTTTACTCGGGCAACACCGAGTAGATATGCTAGTATATAATATATGTAATTTGTAATAAGGAATATAAATCATTTAGACTTTTCAGAATACGAGTATTTAAGGAAAGGAGCATACAAGATGTGACAATTTAATTCCCGAAATGCGCCTTTAAAAAATATACATGCGGAACTGTACGCTAGTGGCTACTGTCACCTTTAAAGTACCCCCCTTATGCATCTATATACTGAATTAAACGGCGTTCTCATTTCTAGAAGCGAGCCTAGAACTCATTTTTCGGAACACTTGAATAGCTGTCTCACATTCTGTTGATATCAGTTATATTAGAAAATCTTCATCCTTTCGAGCAGTTTTTAATTTTGGAAATAGTCAGAAATTACAGGGATCTAAGTCAGATGAATAGGCAGGACTATCTAATTGGGTAATCGCTTTTTTGGCCAGAAAATCTCTCACAGTGACTTGGCGTGATGAATGATCCACTTGTTAGGCCACAGTTTGGGTCTTTCTTCGAAACAGAACTCGTAATCTCTGCAGTACTAAATAGCATTTAGTTGATTGATTGTCCCTATTCAACAAATTCTTGATGGACTATTTGTGATCAAAGAAACACGCCAGCAAAGTCTTAAATTGTTAGCGCAACATGTATGCCTTTTAAGGGCGCGGTGAACTCAGAGATTTCCATTGCATGCTCTGACGTTTTGTTTCTGGGTCGTATTATAACTTTTCAATAGTGTATTTTCCGATTTTCACACAAAATTTAATATTAATACGTTGCTCTAAATTTCGGACACCCATTTTTATGCCAAAAGGTACAGATAACTATTACCTTTCCAATAGCTAATTAACAACTAGCTCTATCAGCTGAAATTTACGCAGGTATTAGTTCAAACATGTTCGAACACGACTGAACATGTCATTTCGATGTAGTTATGTCACGGGCGACATTACGTGGCCATTCCGGGAATTCAATTGTCATACGTTGTATTTTTGTACAATTAGACCGAATCAAACAAAACAATAACTGTTATGATATTCTTGGGATTACTTTTACTACAACCCCAAATTCACATGTAATGCTAAGGGATATAACTTAAATAAAAAAGATTATATTCTTACTTCAAAGTCACCGGCCATCGTTATCCCTTTAAGTTTTTCATGTATTTCTTCGTACATCCTCAACACAGCTTCCATTTCTGCCACAGAAAAGCGTTCATCTTCCATGGTTGTGTTCATACTTATCTGCGGTTCAATTTTTTGCTAAAGAAACGAGATAACTTTTAAGTTTGATATCATTTTTATTTCGTAACAACATTGTTTTATAATAAATGAATTGGCTCTGAAATGGGGATAATTATGCTTATATAAATAATAATTTTATTCTCTTTAATAAATAATATAATTCAGAAATGAGAATTTAACATTGCGATTCGAAATTCTTTGTTGAGACTTCTTTAAAATCTCCGAACATTTTTGCAAAAAATTTGAGATTATCTATATACAGTATATATAAATGGACGTGTTTATGCCTATAGGTCACTCTGCAGCCAAAACTACACATCGCACATGAATGGTGTTTGTGTATGGTAGTAGCCCAAGTCTCCCATCGTGCACTATGGTGATTGCGTCTGGATAGCTATAAGGGTGTGAGAGATATGGGGTTTGAAAGTGGTTGACTTCGAAAATGTGATGACGCTTCGATGAAAATGTTCCAGTTTTTTCTAGAAAGTTCCAGAACCTAGAGGTGAAATTTGATAAACAGTTAGGGTACATCATGAAAACGCACACTAAGAAGGGATTTTTCGAAATTCCTCCGCGGGAGGAGAGGGAGAGCATTAAAGTTTAACCCGAAGAACGGCTTCTACTGTACTATTTTAGATGCAATTTTTTGTTTTTAATTACGTTTAGTCTTCATTGAGTACTTAGGTGTATTAAATTGATAACATTTCAGACATTGTTATAAATATTTTTTATATATTTTGATTTTTTTAACCAATGTTCNTAACCCGAAGAATGGCTTCTACTGTACTATTTTAGATGCAATTTTTTGTTTTTAACTACGTTTAGTCTTCATTGAGTACTTAGGTGTATTAAATTGATAACATTTCAGACATTGTTATAAATATTTTTTATATATTTTGATTTTTTTAACCAATGTTCGAACCGTTTTAAATTCAAATTTCTTTTTGCATATTGGTTCGATTATAGAACGATTGTAAACGTTCCAGAAAAGTTATCAAATTAAAAGCAGTTCGTTTGATTTTCGGAAATTCTCATCATTCTCAGCGGTAGGTGTTAAATAACAATTACTATGGTTGTTGAAATATTGAATGTAAACAGGGTTTACTTGCAAAATCCGCGCGAGCGAAGCCGCGGGTAACAGCTAGTAAATAAATAAAATAATAAAAATTGCGAGAAGCCATATGACGTAATGTTTGAATTTTCGGACTTTTTTAATTCTATTTCATCTTATTCAATTCCTATATAGTTTTGTTCCTTAGCTACGACAGCAAAATGATATACATTCAAGATCCATTACATCCGTATCATTCATAATTATGTTTAAAAAGTCATACTTTTTAAGAATAAATGACTTTCATTTTAAAATTTAATTTGTTCTCATTGAAAAATACAAATCCGATTGTTTTTTTTTGTTATAAGAAATAATTAATTTTAATGGAAATATAAATGAATTTTAAACTGACCATATTCAGTAGATCTATATGCAAACACATGATTATATAGAAACAATTAGTAACATAGTTTAAAAATCTCAGCCAAACTTTGTGTTATATCTTAGCTGAGATAATGAAAATAAAACAGTAATAATAAGATATTTTTATAGGGCATTTTACAATAATATATAATGTATAAAACTATAAAACTTTACATGGCGATTTTGTCAAAAATCAAATTGATTGGAAGTTTCTCAGAACCGATTTAAAATAAGTTTCCTTCAAACGTAGTTTTTATAAAATCTGCAAGTAATGTATTCACTCTTAGATAGTACTTAGCAATTAAAAATGACGAATAAATAGATATGCAAATTAGATGTTTGCTATGCCAATTTACTTGTCACTTTTAACAGTTCGATACTCCTATCGATTAATCAATGGGTGCTTCTAAATGACAAGCATCTAAGTAACCAACTTACTATACTTGGTCTTAACCACGATGTAAGAAGGAAAGATGAGGGCGATTTGTTTCAAAACCGTCCAAGGTTATTTATTTGGTAACATATTATCTATTAGAGAGCGCAATAATCGTAGTTGGTTGTTTTCGCGTGTAACTGTGTTCTATTATATTCATATGCATTAAAAATATAGTTATTTTGTTTAATTATGATTTATGACTACGTACGAAAAGTATTTTGGTACAATATTTCCTTTATTTTTTAGTGTTAAATTGCCTTTCTTAGTGCGAAACGTGCTGTTTAACGATGGGCAAAACATGGTTTGTGATTGGATGAAATGCTGGATTCGCCACATGTTCAGAGAAAGTAAGTTTATTTAAAGGATCTAAAGATCGGAATTATTACTGAAGTGGCGGCGAATGATTCCTTAGAGAAGACAGACTTTACAAATAAACTGATTTTGTTTTTGAAAGACATTTTGCACCCCACTTTATTATTAAAGACTGGAATGATACTAACAGAAGTATGCGGAAGTTTCTGGGAGTAAATGGAAAATTAGGTAAGCTTAAAAATTTGATGGTAATTTGTTTATTGAAGCTGTTTTACAGAATTTTGTGATATTTTGTTTTAGCTGATGCTAAATATTATTTCATGCATCTTTCAGATGACAACAACATAAGAATTTTAATATTTTTCTGATAGTCCTCATCTCATAAAAACAATCAGAAATCGGCTTATTAATGGACATAATTTACGTATGATCTAATTTTTTATACTTATTTAAATCATATATTTTTTAACAGCAATTTATATATTTATTTAGGGTTTGAATGATGGCATCATTAAATGGGAACATTATCAAGCTGTTCTTGCTCTGGATTCAAACAAAGCAGGATGCTTAAAAATTTTTTAACTCTTCAACAGCTGAGGGTCTCCGAGTCACTTTGATCTAGACCAGGGGTGGCCAAAAGGTGGCGCATGCGCCAAACGTGGCGCATTGGACAATTAAAAGTGGCGCTTCAGTTAGTTCTGAGCAAAATTGCCAGATTTGGCTTTTTTGCGATTAAGAATATTATATAGAAAAATAAATTTTTTATAATCTGTCTTGGCAAGTTCATTTGTTGCACAATTCGTTACAGTCTATTTTGCAGATAAAATGAGTATTCTCCACATAGTAAATTACAGTGTATGCATGTATTTTGAGTCTTGCGATCTTTATTTCCGATCAGTTTACAGGCCTGTAAATGGCCGAAAACATTTATTGTGATTAAAGTTATTCCAAGCTGATCTCGTTCTTAATGCCAATAATTGTGGTGGAGAGTAATCTTCACCAAACGAGTCTCTGGCAGCTATAGCACTGCCAGAAATAATGAAGCAATCACCCTCTCGTACAAGAGATCATTGCTGACTATTGTAAATTGGTGCTTCAATAAACTTTCATAAATTAATTAATTCAATTGCGTGATTAAGTTATTCCCTTTTCTCCCATAAGCGAAGCAGATTTATTCTTATCTCTATTTATCAACCCTAACATTGAACGTAAGACTGTATAAAAAGTGTTCGAGTTATATGGCGCATCTGAACTCGTCTGTCAAAAATTTTGCGCATAGTATGCAAAAGGTTGGCCACCCCTGATCTAGACTATAGATCTGATTCAGTAGTTTCTATATGACTGCAATTACAGACATGTTTTAACGGGAAAAATTAGTCAAGATCCACTTGATATAAGGTAAATTAAAGAATCTGCATCAACTGGATTATTTTTTGGGTTGAAATTTGAAAAAAATTTCAGACCTGTAAATTCTCACTGTCGTCGGTTTGTCTTTCCTTAATCTCGAGAACGGAGTTAGATAGATGAAAGACGAGACCAGTTATGGAAACCTTAGGTGCAGGAGGAGGTTCCGATTAACTATATACGAACTTTTGATGCAAACCGGAAGTCACGTTATTTCAATTCAAAACTTTTCCCCTGAAAGCTATTAGATAGATGACCGGAATGACTATTGTTAACGGAAAAGTACGACATACAGGGGCAAGCCACTACTAATTTGAGGTGGAGAGGATATATTTTATTTTTTACGTTAGTACAATTCGTCAAGCTGATGGGAGAAATGATCATCCAGCAGTATCAACATTTATACACTTATACCAATTGCTGATGATACTCTTTGATAAAACCACCCGCATATGGTAATTGCACTATTAATGAGAAAAAATCAGTTTTGGATTTGGCAGATTTCCATCCTTTGACAACAGAAACCTCAAGTTCAATAAAAGCCATCCACATTAATAATATATATATATATATAAAAAAGCTGGGTACTCTTAATTCAGACACCTCCAGAGTGTGATGCTGTTTTTGAATATAATTAAATAAATGAATAAATGATCGAAAACAGAAAATGTCTAGTCTCTAATTACTTTATCTCTATCTGCAAAATTCGCATTTACTTTATGTTTTTAATATATTAAAACAAAACTACTACTTAGCTGCTTGGTGTTTAGAAACACCAGTAAGGCCCGGGCGTAGAGCAGCAGATTTTGACGGTTATAGTATTGAATATAAATAAGTAAATAATTCCAAATATTGCATTAATTATAATTAATTATTAAGTCGTCTACATAAATTAATAAAGATAATGATTTCAATAATCTAATTACATTAGATAAATTAGATAGCTTTGATCAAGTTCATAATGCAAATATATGCCGATATGCACGTAATGTAATTTTTGATTAAAACAAAATGTACCATCAAGTGTTCGGTACAATGTTCATTTTCATAGTGACATTAGTTACTTTACAAACATTAATATAAACATATAGTGTAGTGTAGAGAAATATCGCTTTTTTTTGCATAAATGTTATATAAATCTACAATTCTAAAATTAATTTTTTTAAAACTATTTTTCAGACATGTAAGCATATAAAATGAGAAGTTCTGCAAGCATATCTCCAGGAAAAGTTTAGAGTTCATATGCGCAAGAAATTTGGATTCTTTGTATTTGGATTAATTTAATTTCGCAACTGTGGATAAATGGGTAAAACCACTGCGGGTCGTAGGTTCGCACCTAACTAACGTACTGGAATAGAGTTTACGGGTATTGTTTGCGTGTGTAACACCTAAATAAGGGCCAGTTTGCCTCCTACTATCCTATTGGAAGATCCCTTTGGAAGATATATTGGAAGATAGTTAATATTTTCACAAATTTTTAGTTAAACGTTAATAAAATCAATTATTCATTAACAGAAATTAAATAGGATTGTTATAGTGATTATTATTTCTGATTTTAGCCATGAGTATCTTAGATGATCTTATACTTTGATAATAAATATTTATATCAGTGCCAGATTCCAATGCTAGAGACTAATAAAATAACACTACTTTCTTTTGATATTGTAATGTTACATTTTAGTAATTTCTGTAACAGAATCTGTCGGTTTATCGGAAATCATGTACAAATTTCACTGATCGATTGGAAAATCAATTAGTTTCAATCTATTTTAGAAAATATTTTCAATGTTTTAAAATTAATTAATTATAACCTAATAAGAAAAAAAAATATTTCTATTTACTGGTGCTACTGATAAAGAATGTATCTGAAGAAAGGAATCTAATATAAAAGTTATTTATCAAATGCTTTCATTTTTCTTATTGGAATGAGAAATCAATGAAAAATAAATCACTTTTTGTCTTATATTTTATATTATTTTTATTAAATTCTTATATATGCTGACTGACTGTTAAAACATTTATTACACTTAATTGATTTCATGTTTTAGTATTAAAATATTTTAAAGTACTTTATAGGTCATACTTTAAAGTCATAATACTTTGAAACTTGGAATTATAAAGTTATAGTTTATCTTGATAACAAAATTATCAATTGACGGCCGAATGGTCGAGCGGTTTGGGTAAAGCCCACCACCGAAACCCTAGGAATTTATTTTTTAGGGGTGGTTCGTCCGGATATGTCGGTCCCAGTCCCTCACCATCCGGTTGCTCCATTGTGGGCTTGGTCGAACCTATAATGGGCATGCTAAAAGAGGCTCTCTTAGTGCCCACAGGGCGGAAAGAGTTAANTTCGACTTGGAAATTTTTTTGTTCAATAATAAATGTGAATTCTTCTTCCTGGAAAAAATAAGACATTCCCTGAAAATAAGACCTAGCGCATTTTTTAGAGCAAAAATTAATATAAGACACTGTCTTATTTTCGGGGAAACACGGTATACTACTTACTATATAGTGGATATAGTTAGAACAGTATATACTTTTTGTATATATTTTGCTGTATTATACAATAAAATAGGGGTTTTCATAGAAAAAATTGTAAACAGGAATTTTTGGAATATCCTGCAACTCTGAAGAACTTAATTTTGACTAAATTAATAATGCTAATATAGTATGAATACATAACTTTATTCGACATTGCAACGAAATTTAAAAAACTTTTTGTGGACATGCGCTTCGTTCTTTCCAAGCAGAAAAACATCAATGGACAATGATGCTGTTATTTTGAATATTGAAAGAGCATTCTGTTGGATCGTTTTTAACAGACATTGAAAAAAAATGACAGTTTACAAGTGAACGGTTGTAATAATATACTTCAACGCTTTTATTACTTTGTTCATACAAAGTAACAATAAGCAAAACACGATTCATATTACATGTTTTCTATATAAGAGTTCGATAAAATTTTTACGTACATTTTTTCCTATTGGTTTCTGAATTTCTAATTAGATCGATTTTACTTATTTGTCTACAAGTGGAATAATAATTTTATGCTTTATTCAAGTTAAGCTATGCTCTCAGTGCCCAAAAACCTTTTCGTTCCCGCGTTGGACAGGTTTTCGGTTTATTATAAGACTTAACAGAGAAAATCTCTTTCGTTTTGAGGAAGTTTTTTTATTTAGGCAGGTTTCCATTTACTCAGCTTCTGTTTTAGACATGTTTTACTATATATATAGCTAGATGGATGTAAATTTAGTAATAATACGAGTATAAGTTAAATAATAATAACTTAAATAGAAAATGTGTCAAATATTAATCAAATATAGAACTATACTAATACTTGAAATATTTTCTTCTATTTCTTAGTTTTTTCAGTGTAAGCAATAAATATATATTAATTTTATAAGTTTTATCTTCTTCTTATGAATTTCAAGGTAATAAACGAATGTTTACAATAAAAATAAATTAACTAGAAGAATTAAGATCTTACTGGAGCAGTCATTCGATTGAAAGCAAGACATTTCGCTTTTTCATTTCGCAAAGCTTTATTGATAATTATTGGATGGGGCTAAAAAAATATTATATTATAAATTAAATTATAAAATTATGTATTTTTTTAATTATATTTTTTCACAGAATTTAAGTTATGCTTACGTGTAACACTTTTTGAATATTAACTCTTAACGATTTGTTGCTTTGACGTCGCTCAATTATTTCTTTTCTTCTTTCTTCTTTTTCAATTTTAGAGTTTTCTCTGAACTCTTCCTGACGTCTTTCTGAAATTATTAGAAATAATTACACTTCATTATTCTTTATGTAAAGAAGTCAGTTACAGTTTGTTTTACGTTAATCTTTCTAGTTTTATTTAATAACAGTCAAATAAAATTGGAAAATAAATCATTTGATGTAAATATGAAAAACTGAAAATAATAGTAGCATAAGTTATTTATGCTGTTATTATTAAATATTTTATTAAGAACTAGCGGAGCTACCCGGTGTTGTCCGGAAAATTTGATATTCTATATTATTATTTATATATTACTTCTCCTTTCTTAGGAATTTTGATTTTTTCTCAGATTTCTGCTTTTATGAGATTACGAAGAAATATTTCAATCAGAATATATTTCATTTATCTGTAATAATCGATATTCAAATTTCGTTTGAGTTTTTTAAAAATAAAAGACCATCACTGAACAGAACTATTTTCACAGAATTATGGACTATTTACGACATTTCAAGACGAATGGACTCCAGATTCAAATTTTACTATTTACCTACAAAAAAAACATCTGCTTATTTTTAAGAAAACGCAATTTATATTGGTTTCTGAGCAGCCAACAAGATCTTGAAGCTAAATTACCAAAGATTTGAATTCACTGTCTGTAGAAGCTCCTATTTTGTTATTTTGCCTAAAATGTTATTATTTATATTTACTTTCATGCACATAGATTTTAATTGGTAATCGGTCAACCAATCAGATTTCTAGTTAAATGGACTGAAGGTTCAAGCTTGGTACCCACAAAAACCCTTAAGTGCAGTAGTTGTTTTGCGCCTGCTAACAGTGTGCTGTTCCAATAGTAACTTATGGAATGCCTAAATAACATGGTTTGATAAACAAACCTTTGTGGGAAAAGAATTGATATGTTTAAACAAAAAAATAGAGACTGCCGAATTGCCAAGGCAGTTAAGACATTAGTTTACCACTTAGGAAGACTCGAGATCGAATTCGGGCAATCAATCCCAGGAATTATTTGGGAATGGTATGTTTTGAATAAGTCGGTCTCCGTATTTTACATCTCACAGCCTCATTGTAGTCCTATTCGAACCTGTGATGGGTACAGAAAAATGGCCTATAGGGGAGAAAAAGCAAAATAAAAATAGTCGTCGACATCTACCTGGACGAGATGATAATCCTGGCATACAAATTCTTTCTAATTTTTACTCTAACATATTATTCACAGCCGAATTCTAATTGCTAAAAATGACACCTAAATCAGCAAAGGAGAAGTTTTTTCCTTTTACTGCTTAACTTTTCAAATAGTTGCGGATGCAAATCATTATTAAATTAAGAAAGATTTTCGATAACGTAGTTTATATATTTCATTTCATTGCGTAGTTTTCAACGATGTGTCAAATAAGCTATTTGATTTGAAATATGTATAAAAGTAATTTAAATATTTATATTATTCTACTGTAGATAGGAAGGACATTGCAAAATAAAAAGTAAAAAAAATAATAATAATAATTTTTACTTTTATTATATTAAGGAGCAATTTTTCTCGTTACGAGGGGGTTAATTAAAATTAAAATCTATGGATTCCACTTTCTGTGCGTTTTTCTATTAACCAGAAAATAATTCTATACAAACAAATCATAAACTAACTATGCATTTTTAAATTTTCTTCTTTAATCAAATAACATCGTAATATTTATATAGATTGTATCAATAGAAATGTTTATCTTCGTAAATAGTCATAAACAATTAAAACATAAAAACCTTTAAGTTTTAGTTTCATTTGTAATTCTTCAAATTTATCTTCAACTCCCCATTCGATCTTCTTCAAATTAATACTTTCCAAAGATGATGAAGACATTGTTCTATCTTATATTAAAATTATATTAGAACTTGATTTCATTATTTACATATTTTTTTGCGTAATAAATTTATAAAATACCTGTAAATTATTCAATTATGTAGACTAAATTTTTCACGAACTGAAATTACGATGATTTAATTTCGTTTTCTTAAAATATTTAACAATCGTTTAATTCAATTATGATTTAATAAAAATAGAAAACTGATAAATTATGAAATATTTATATTATTATATTGATATAAGTTCAATTATTATAATAACATGTATTTTTTTAAAATAAATGATGGACTAATTATATAATAAAAACGTAAATAACTATATAAAATAATTTTATATTAATATTTTATAGTTTTTTAAAACTTTCAGCCCTGTGGGCACTAAGAGGGCCTCTTTCAGCAAGCGCATTATGGGTTCGGCCAGGCACGCAATGGGGCGGCCGGGTGGTGAGGGACGGGACTCGACATATGCGGACGGACTACCCTTCGAAAAATTCCTGGGAATTTTTCTCCCCATTAGGATTTGATCCCGGGTCCCCCAGAGCCTACCGCTCTGGGGGACCTGGGATCGAATCCGAATGGGTCTTAGAACGATCGAATCCGTCGAATCCTTGACCGCTCGGCCATCCGGCCGTCTAATATTTTATAGTTTCTAAGATATCAGCCATAAAAAAATACTTCCCATAAAATCATTTAGTTGACAACCAGATGGCTGAGGACATAAGGCATCAGCCTACTCTGGGAGAACTGAGATCAAATTCGGGCGATCAACTCCTAGAATTTTTCAGAGATGGCCTATCCCGCATACAATATGTCGGTCCCCGTTCCTCATCATCCAGCGTGCTATTGTGGGCCTAGCCGAGCCGAACCCATTATGGAGGATTTAATAAATATTAAACAATCGTAGATAATTATGTACAATGTAGCGTGTTATTTAAATGAAAATTAAAATATTTCTATTTATTATTATTATTTTTTTTTGGAAATCGATAATATTTAAAGAACCAAACTAGTTGAAGTCGAATGCAAAATGTTATTACTACAATTATAAAATTTCCTTAGTAATTTTAAGTGAAGATAGAATTCAGAATTTTAATATCCATGGTTATTTATTCAATATATTCGCTTTGATTTAATTTAATACTGTATTGTAATATAGTCTATCAGTAGGAAAGGTTTTCCCCAAAGTAAACGGGTTAGAAAGAAAATATTAATTTTTAATATTGAAATTCAAAGAATATTTTTAGTTATAAATTAGTTCACAAAATAAATCTTTTAGAAATAAAATGAATAAAATAGATTTCTTTAGACTAATTTTTATTCGCCAACTTGAGTTGGCAACTTATGAAATACTAGTAATGGCGCGATTTGTGTTTTGCTGTATGTTAACACACGTGTTTAAACATCCAACTAGGTTAATCCGTTGGACGTCTTCGAATAAAATTCAGTTTGTAAGTTTATATTTCAGTTATATAAATTGTGCGATTGTGTGAATTAAATAAATTAAGTTTTGAAGTATAATTATTATTAAAACTGAAATTTAAATTATATCAAACCATTTTAATTATAAAATAATTGTGTAGAATCGCATATAATGTAATATTTGTAACTTAAAGTTGTTCGGAATAATAAATTTTTCTTGGTTAATGTGTACCTATGTAGTCCAAGATGGCGGCGGTTAGGTTAGGTTTAACTATATTTTTAGTAGACGTTTCCTTTTTTTTTTTATTTTTTTCAAAAACTACCGTGAATCAATAACTAGTGACATTTGGCACAAGGCGGCCTGCCGGCGGCTCCATGAATAGTCGGAAGCGCTGTCATTGGGGTTACCTAGGTACACATTAACCTTTTTCTTCCCTGTCATTGTACAGCACAATTTGAATTTTGGCGCAGACTTTAAAAGTATCATACTGGGGTTTATTTTATGGGCATGCTCTATGTACTCTGTTAAAGTCCCATAGGGTCATTCACATATGCAATCTTACCGTTTGTGTGTCTCCAGCGCCCGCTCAAGCATTTATGTTGCCCCGGGCAAAAAGACAAATTGCCGCCCCTTAAATTTATTTAGAGAGAAACATGTAATATAAAATTAACAATCTAGTAGTACAAAACAGTAAAAATTATAATATACCTGTACAGTACCTAGTTACAAATTGTTAACTATGTAGATGCATTTTTAATGATATTACAAAAATGTATTATTGTACAATCAAACAAAAAACTTATATTCTATAAAACTAAACAAAAGTACATCAACCATATTAAAATCAAAAGAAACTTTTTTCTCACTTTTAGCTCTGCAAACTATTTTATTAACTATTTTAAGTTTACTTGATCGACAGGTTCATGTGCAATGGCCAAAATGGCCAAACTATTAAGATGATTTTGCGTGGTAGTGGAACATAAAAAGTTTTTAATTAATTTTTATTTAGAGAAATTCCTTTCCCCCACTAGCTACAGTTATTGGTATGATCGGCAGTATTTTTAAGGTGACACTAAGGTTTGGAACAACATTTAACATTGTTGCTTATGCTTTCCTTTTGCCCAAAAGCCCTCTTTTATGGTTGTTTTCTTCAGAATTAAAGAATGCAAATATTTTCTTATCTTTTTGGCAAAAATAATAAATACGAAATTTAAATTGTGTGGTAATTTTAGCCACAGAAAAAAATTTGACAAATATAAATTTTGATTAATTAAGTATTCAACTTATAAATATTTTGTCACATTCACAACCAAAATGCTGCCCTTTAGATTTGCCGCCCCGGAGAAATGTCCGGGTTATCCGCCCCTAGAGCGGGCCCTGGTGTCTCTATTGTGGCCTAACTTGTATTTAATATTTTGTTTGCTAAAAACAACATAATGAAGTTTTTTTCTTTTTGGGTAAAATTTCACTTAGATAGTCCCTAGGGAGTGAAGGTCAGTTTTTAGCACATCAGTCTATTCATCAGTTATTCATCTATATCAGAGGTCACCAAACTTTTTTCACAGTGGGACACATAACCAAGAGAATGACGATTGTGTGCCACATAACCACTTTGTTCAATAGAGTATAGTGAATACACACAAAATAAAGACAACATATTTATTTACCAATACATTTTCATTTTCATAAAGGGGATGAAGACTNTTACACATCTAATACAAAATGATATAGTAAATACAACCCCCAAATCCGCGTCCTTTCTGATTTATCCCCCTCCCGCAAGAGCCTACTGAAAATTGCAAAATTTAAAATCCTTTAGCTCCCACCCTAATTAAGAAAATTATATAATTAATATACCATACGAACCGGGCTGAAGAGCTCTTTCCACGGATGTGTAAACTAAAATGGTATTCCAAGAATAACATACGAAAAAGCACACGAAACCAGGAGCCACAACTGACACAACCTTACAGCTTGCCATTGTAGATGTCACTTTATTTACCAATACACAAATATGATCACTGCAGCAAGCTTGTAATCTCTTTTCTTAGAAATTTCATTGCAGGTACTTAAGCAGGCACAAAAGATGCTCTGATATCCAGTCTCAGAAAGTTGCCAAACTTTTTATTTCACTGATTTTCCCTAAAAATTACATTACTGTCAGATGCAAAAATCAGGTTGGACCACTTCTGGCATTTTTACTTACACTTATTTTTATTTTTTCTACATAGTAAGTTTACCTACAAACTATGATATTACCATATAAGTAATTACATTTTACCTCATTTGTGGTACACTGTGGCAGTGGGCCGTAGTTTGGTGACCCCTGATCTATACTGATACCTGCAATGGTTTTTAACTATAATTTTATTCTAAATTTAAATGAATATTTTGTAATTTTATTAATAAATGTTTTTATAATAATTTTAGATAAAATTCATTTTATATAAGAGAAAATGGAGAATTTATCATATTCAGAATGTGAAGAAACATTTGAAGAATTGGAAAGTGCTCTGTGGAAATTATGTAGAAATAGTGATGATGATAATAAATCTTCAAATTTTATAAAGTCAGTTGATAATTTTTTAGATTTTTCTGATGAAGAAAAGCAAATAAATAATATCAAAATAATTTTCAGTGATCAAGAGAATCAAAAAGATACAATTGAATTTATAAGCAGTGTAAATAACACTGATATATTAAATTCATCAGAGAAAGAAAAAAACTTTCCTAAAATAAAGTTAGATATGGAAATTGATAAAAAATCTAATAATGAAACATGTGATTTTAAGAATAATGATTGCAATTTTATTGTTTATAACAAATCTTGCAATTCATCTAATAAAGATATTTCTATTTTTACCAAAGATTTAAAAATGCAAAATAAAGTTATAGAAAAACCATTGTCTTTTCAGAAAACATCTATTAAGACAGATGATGCAGTTTTCTGTAAAGAGTTGTTAGTTTCTCCTGCTATTAAAGAAAATAGCAAATTTGAATTTAATACATTATCAAATTGCTGTCTAGAAGATAAGATTATTTTTGATAATCAATTAAAAAAATACTCTGAGAAAGAAAATATTTTTGGATCCAAAGATAAAGTATTTGAAGACCATTTTAAACTAAGACCAATAAAAAATGTAAATTCATTAAAAAGATCATTTAGTGATCAGGATAATGAAAATGATTTTATTGCAGATGATACTGTTGATCAGGAGGAGAAAAAAATTGTTCAAAATGAATCAACTCTTACAGCAAATACTAGTGCATATTCTTTTGCAGAATGTATAAAAGAAAACAGTTCCAATAAAGAAGAAACTTATAATAAATTAACAACAAAATATACATTTGAGAAAGATCTCCACAATACAAACAGTGAAGATCAATCAGATTATCTTACTTTATTTGTTGATGAATCTGATATTTGTACAGACAGTTCTGAATCAGAAGATGAAAAAAAGAAAAAAGTAGATAAATCTTTCAGCAAAAGTATATCTTTAAAAAAAGGAGGAGGAAAAAAATTTTTAAATAAAAAAGATACTACAGAAATATTTTTAGTTCAAGCAGAAAATAAGCAGAATTGTTTCAGGAAACTTGGTAATGAAAGTGTGAATAAATCATATAAAATTAATCATGAGTGGAAAAATATTGAGAATACTTCCGAAATATTCATACAAAATGAGAATAAAAAAATTATTAATCCATGTTCAAATAGTAATGAACAATGGAAAAGGAATGATTCATTTTATAACAATACGTTTCTAGATACTGTACAAAACAGTGATGTAAATGGGAGTCTGTTAATTGATAAAGATTGCCACAAAAATTATTGGGGTTTTGAAAATATTCCTGATCCTTGTAGAAATCTTACTCAACATTGCTTTAGATTAAATAGCATGAAAAAGAATCTTTACAAACCATTATTACACAGTAATAAAAGAAAACAAGCAGTAATATATGAACCACAAATATTCTTGGATAACAAAAGACAAAAAATTGAAATTGATTCCTACGCTAAAGTTATTGATCAAAATGCCAATTTTGGAAGACAACTATATTTCGAAAAATCTGTTGGTTTAAATCATTTATTTCAGTTCAATTATATAATTCCAGAATATATGAATTATCAAGCAAACTACATGCAAGTTCCAAAATATTATCTATCATCATTATATACAAATCGTTTTATATAAAATATGAATCTAGAATGGTGAAAAAATTAGTCAAATTACAGAATTGTTTCAAAAAGAATAAATATTTATTCAGGAATGGTAGGAATATATAAAGGAAATTTTCTAAACTGAACAGATATGTTAAATTTTAATTTTATTTAAATATTAATGATCTTCATAAAATAATAATAATATATACAAAAATAATTTAAGTCCTAAAATATTGGAGAAAAGCAATATGACTTAGAAAAAAATGAAAACATGCATGATGATTTCTATTATGAAGTTGCATATTTATCATTGTTTATGAAGACATATTTTGTAAAGTGTTTGAATATTGGAAACATTGGCAGAAATCCTGTGCTCCCAATGTTATTTATTATTTGTTTTTAACATATTTTTGAATTAATTTAGAATTAAAAGAACTTCATTAATTCTATATTCTGTTTGTTTTATTTTTACATATAAAAATTTTATTTATTTCATTTTTGTGATGAGTTATGTAAAAGTTTTTGATGTATAATTTTATTTTTTTTTTGTTATTGAAGAAGCCTCTTTTATTTAGCAATTTTTTAAAACACTTTTGACAAGCTTGTTAAGTGACTATTACATATAATATGTTTGAATTATTAAATAAATTAATTTATTAAAAAATGTAACAATTATATTGTAAAAAGTAAATAAATATTGTAAAAAGTGATGTGAATATTTTCAATTTTAAGGCTTTAGGAATAAGTTAATCTGTGAATTGTTTAAATGTTTTAAAATAAGTTTAAAATGTTACATATTTGGTAAATTGTTTGTAGTAATCAGTATTTTCTGCTGCAGAAACTACAGGAGATAGTGATGTAAAATTACTTTATTTTACAATAAAATTTAATGAAGTTATGTTTTGTGTTACTAGAAACAATGAGAGAGAAAAAATTTATGAGTAGTTGTTGATAATATCTTTAAATTGATGATTAAATTTTGAACAATTAAACAATAGTTAAATTTTTTGCAACAGTGAAATTTGGAATAAGAGTTTTTTTGATGATTAGAATTTTGAAAATTTGTAAATTGTTGATATGATATAGTTACATGAATGTATGAGATATTAAAGAATTTAATTGTTGCATATCTTTATTAAATTTGAAACATTGTAAGGCTGCCAAGGATACGTCTGCATGTATCATGTTGATTGGATATGTACTGGATAAATTAAGAATGACATTGATTTGATGGCTTACCAAGGAACTTAGGATTACTAGGTTGTCTGAAAAAGGGCAAGTAGCTCAAGGTTCTGGAAAATGCAGCTTGATATATTGTAGTAATTAAGTGTTCATAAAAAAAAAAGTGTAAATTGAATTTTTTCTTCATAATATGTTTATAATGTGAACTTTACATGTAGCTTGTGTGTGCGATTTTACAATATGATTAACTTGAAATGTATTTCTTTATTAGAAGAAAAAATTTTACTTTGTAACTTGAGATAAAGATTACCATTTAATAAGAAATACAATACAAAATAAATGTTAGAATGAATCAAGTTTAAGAGAAAATACTTTTTGGATTTCTAATAAAACAAATTTCAAAATTTTATTATGTGTTTTATGTTAATAAATAAACAAAATAAAATAAAAATTAAACATTCCAGTACATTGATATGATTAAAATTTATAATATCAAGTAAATAAGTTTCAAAAAGATGTTATCTAATAACTATTTCATAAATATTTTCTAATGAAGTTATATGATTAAGTAAACTTTCTTTTTATTACAGAGAATATGCAGTTGTATAACAATGTAGTTTTTGTTTTAATTTATTTAATAAAAATATTGTCTTGTTTTTGTAAAGCAAAAATGTTTGCATTAATGTAAAAATTTTCAGGAATATATTGAAAGTATTGTTTTTGTTTAAAATAAATTTCAATTCTAGTATTTGTAAAGAAATTGAATTCTTTAAAGAAAATAAAATAATTTTCTGATGAGTTGTGTTTATTTTTATATCAATATATTTGTATGGGAAAAAAAATAGAAAGCAGTTTTTCATTTTCATAACCCAGCTGAGGTCGAAAAGGCCAACAATCTATAGGGGTCGCTGTGGGTCACCTCAACCCACATTTTAAATGTTAAATTCTATTTTAACTATTTAACTTTTTTCACTTTTTTCTTTTAAATATTATTTCTCATTCTGTTTTGTAATTTAATAAACATATTTGTTAACTTTCTAATACTTAGTTAATTATTTATTAACATTTGAATTTAGAATTGTTAGAATGTTAGAATTTTTCAGATACTTAAAAATTTCTTCAAAATTTAACTATTTAAAAAATTTGAAATAATTAATAATGATAAAAAATTATTTTTATTATAGAATAGATGTGGCACTTCACGATTTAAAAAAAAAATTATATTTACATTACATTGACATATCAAATTTCTGCAAACATCAATGGTCGCTGTGGGTCACCATGATCCCAAAGAGCCATTTTCTTGTAATATGTTCTGCGAAAGTGAAAAATGGTTATACGTTCCGATAATAACAAATAATATAGGCAACTACTGAGTCACATCAGTCTGCTACTAAGATAGATGGGCCTCACTCGAAGGTATAGCCCATAAAAGAAACGGAAATAAGAAGAAAAGTTGGCGNGGGTTTGTGGATCATTAGACTGGTTTTCTGGAAAATGCAACTTTAAAGTATCGATTTCATTAATTAAACAAATCAATACCGTCAATGTCGGTTTCACTACTTGAATCGTCTTTAAGCTTCAGATTTAAATCCTAACCAAGTTAAAATATCATTAATTATACTTAGACCCATGTCAGAAGAATTATTAACAAAATAATTGCAATTTGATATGCGATACAACTGTTTGAATGCGTACAAGTAAAAATTGAGAAGGAAGCTCTGTGGGGATTCCCTATTTTCGCCAGTCCTGTCAACTTCTGTAATAGCGCACGACTATGGGTACTTGGCTTTCGGGCGCCGCCGGATGGTTCAACCTGCCGACAGACGTTTCGCATTGGATCTTAATTGTGATAAATGCCAATAGAGGCACTGTTAACGCTAAAATATAAATAAGAATATAGTAATTGTGTGCCAATCGAATTTTTTTCTCCATGTGAAGATATTTCCTATGCTATAAGTAGGGTGGGTATTATGACAATGACTATGAATATTACGTGACCGATCGCTCAATTTGCCGCCCCCTGGACGTGCTGCCCGCGTGCGGTGCACGCCTTGCACGCCCGCTTACGGCGGGCCTGGTCGTTACGCTGTCTTGCGTAGTTGGGACAGAAGAATATGATATGCTTCGGGTCTTCTGTAGTATTTTCAGAGCAAGGGCAAAGCCCATCAGTTATATTTAGGAACCTATGAAGGTAACTACGAAAATTGCCATGACCCGTGTACAGTTGGGCCATATTAAAGGAAACATTTAAGTGTGATAGCTTTTGGTGGTGCTGAATGTTAGACAAAAATTTATAAGTGAGCCTGCCATTTGGGCAAGTTTCCCACCTGGATTGCCAGCTCTTAAGAGTATGTGCTCTCATTTGATTGGTCAGCCAAACTGGTGGAATTGAGCTGAAGGAGTAGTTTGGACATCTTACCGGAGTGGTGCGTGCTAACAAATCAGCTCTTTCGTTACCTTTGTTACCTGAGTGACTTTTTACCCACGCTAAAGTTATGTTGTATTTTTGTTGTAGCTGATTGACAAGGTTTATGCTTTTGTAGATTGTAGGGTAGTTTCCGTTCAGCTTTATTAGTTGCTGCAGTGCTGTTTTGCTATCAGTAAAAATCGTTATTGCGTTTGTCTGGTATTTCCATGCGTTTTGCTGAATCCACTCAAGTGCCTTCAATATTGCCCAAGATTCTGATTGATTCACCGTGCAATGCTTTTCCAGTTTGTATTGTGCTTGATAAATGTGCGTACCATTTAAATCAACTATTATTGAAGAACCGACTCCGTTTTCGGACTTGGAACCATCTGTATATATACATATACCATAAGGGGTATCCATCTCTTGTAGATTAATATTGTTATCAATAGAAAATTTGGGGTAAAATGTGTGCGGTTGGGAGGTTTAGTCAAAGTTATGATTTTGGATGTAGTCCGCTATGTCAGAGGCTGTGTTGCTGATGCTAAGTCCTTTTATGTTGTTATTAAACTTTTCTCTGTCTATTTCCTTTGTGGCAGTGAGTCACATCAAAAAAACATAATTATTAATGATTCAGCAAATCATAAAATAGGGGGTGCGGGTCAGAATGGGTCATGCGACCTCTTTCGGGGCACTGGGCATCAAAGTGACAATATCTACGCTCCCTGACATGATTTAGTGCACCTAACAGAAAATGGCAGGAAAAATGAATAAAACACAAGAACAAAGCAATCAACACCGATTGCTTTGTTCTTGGATCACCTCTTATGGGAGCTGGTGTCAAGGATTGTCTCTCAATGGAGGCAGGTGAAAGGTTCACCTGTTTGTTCCTGACAAATATAAAGGTTGTCTTCTTCTTTCCAGCTCTGCCTCAATTTTATCACAATACAATAAAGTCACACAATGTCCTACTTTATTTCTATCTTCCAATAAAATATAATTTAAACACAGGTTTTCTTTATAAAAAGCAAAGCATGATAATCATTTGTGTCTTTTAAAAAGAACTGTTTAAAAATTATTTTATTGGAAGATAAAAAAGAAATTAAGATCAAAAGTCAGGAGTGGCTATAGTTGAAATAGTTCAAAATGCATCACTGTGTATATTTCTCATATTTTTAAAATAACATTTAGAATAATTATAATGTTAAAAAAGTAATGATTAATCTATCAGCTATCAAAATCTCTTAACATTAGTCCATTAAAATTAAAAGTTTTTAAAGAATTAAGATATGAGTAAAATTATATAATAGTGATCACTACTTACTATGATTATATAAACAATAAATTCACAAACACAATTTTTAATTAATGCCAAATGATCTGCAGGCTATAATTATGGGGACTGTATTTTTCTGGAGAAAATAAAGGACAAATCAGAAATTGTTTCATAATAAAGCAGGTTGCATTTGTTTCACTAAAATTAAAAACTTTGTAACATTTATTATAAGATATAAGCACATATATAGCCTTTTAAACAATCATTACTTTAAAAAATTTAATTTTGATACTTTACATAAGAATGAACTTTTTAAAAAATTCATAAAAGTTGTGCAATTTGTGTCAGAATTGCATTTGGTATAAATGTTCAAATTTTAATTGGGTTTTTTCACCAGTCTAAGTATTGTTTACTAATGATATATTCATTTGATGGTAGTGTTAGATTTAGGGAGACATAAGCAAAATTCAATGATTTTTAAAATTGTTTTAAGAGATACATCTGTAAAATATTTTAAAATTTCAACCCATCTAAGTCAGCAGGACTTATCATTTTGTTGCTATTCTTTCATCTTTTCACTGGTGACAACTTTTAATACATGAAATTTCAGTTCACAAAATAAAGGACAAAATGGCTATTTTAGAAAAAATAAAATAAAAGGCAGAGCAATAAAATAAAGTATTGTCCTCTTAAAGGACATATGGTTGCCATAGCTATAATAGGTAGGGGATGTAATATGACTAGAGGTAGGCAGTTAAGCCACCTACCTCTAATCCAGGGGTGTCCAGCCCGCGGGCCGCATGCGGCCCAAAACAAGTTCCAATGCGGCCCAATAAACGTGTAAACAAAACCGACAAATTCTTTTATTTTTTTATTTATTTATTTCAANCCTCTTTCGGGGCACTGGGCATCAAAGTGACAATATCTACGCTCCCTGACATGATTTAGTGCACCTAACAGAAAATGGCAGGAAAAATGAATAAAACACAAGAACAAAGCAATCAACACCGATTGCTTTGTTCTTGGATCACCTCTTATGGGAGCTGGTGATTATAGAATAGATGTGGCACTTCACGATTTAAAAAAAAAATTATATTTACATTACATTGACATATCAAATTTCTGCAAACATCAATGGTCGCTGTGGGTCACCATGATCCCAAAGAGCCATTTTCTTGTAATATGTTCTGCGAAAGTGAAAAATGGTTATACGTTCCGATAATAACAAATAATATAGGCAACTACTGAGTCACATCAGTCTGCTACTAAGATAGATGGGCCTCACTCGAAGGTATAGCCCATAAAAGAAACGGAAATAAGAAGAAAAGTTGGCGAAGGGGAAATACAGGTAGATAGTAAAGATTAGACAGGATTAGCGCCCCCATCAGGACTATAATCATACGTATTTCTTTTATTTGCAATACAAAATAGCATTTATAATACATATACATAAGTGTACATTGTAGACGTTTTGTATATAGCCACAATCGATTTGGAGTTTCTGAGAAACATTAGTACAAAAATACAAAATTACGTTAAACAAATATGGAATTGACAAATATATACAGAGTTTACAAAATTAAAGTTTAACCGAAATTAGAAAAAAAAAAAAAAACATTTTGTAACCGTACATATAAAGCTTATCATAATAATAATAAGAATAATAATTGCAAATGTATAAAAAGTATGGTACAATTTAATTGACACCCGACATTAATAAATTCAATATTAGGCTAATTTAGGATTTTTATGTCCTGTACGAATTTCTTTAATGCTTTGTGTATCTTCTTGTTTTCAGTGAGGATTTTTAGTTCACATGGCCAAAGTTCATTTTCTGACAGGATCACTGCAATAAGGTCGTTACTAGGGGCGCCGCTAGCTGTTTGAACGCCCGTGTGCAATACCGATTATGCTGCCCCCTGTTTAACTACGACTACCTGCGCTGAGCTTGCCAGAAAGGCTCTTTAGTGTTGTCTCATAAGGGTGTGAAAAAAGAAAATAAATACTTTACAAAAAAAAACTATTTATTATTACTAAGTTATTTTTGTTTACTTAAGTGTAAAACCATATAAATATTTATCTACAGAAATTGAACTCTTCTTGGCTTTATGTTTGCGAAATCTGCTATCAATTTTCTTGTATCCAAGCTAAGATTTCGTGTTCAATTGAAACTGTAGCTATAAATTAAATTACTTAGTCTTTGCTGTTGCATTGTTGATCTTAAATAGTTTTTTTTATAATTTTTAACTTTGAAAAGGACCTTTCACCAAATGCAACTGAAACTGGCAATGTAAGTAATATTCTTAGTTCTATTGCTGTGTTCGGAAATGTTGAAATTAAGTCATTAGTAAAAATATATTGTAATGGGGTTTGTGGATCATTAGACTGGTTTTCTGGAAAATGCAACTTTAAAGTATCGATTTCATTAATTAAACAAATCAATACCGTCAATGTCGGTTTCACTACTTGAATCGTCTTTAAGCTTCAGATTTAAATCCTAACCAAGTTAAAATATCATTAATTATACTTAGACCCATGTCAGAAGAATTATTAACAAAATAATTGCAATTTGATATGCGATAGAACTGTTCGAATGCGTACAAGTACAAATTGAGAAGGAAGCTCTGTAGGGATTCCCTATTTTCGCCAGTCCTGTCAACTTCTGTCATAGAGCACGACTATGGGTACTTGGC